>NW_024404605.1:0-57784 GCF_905171775.1 Rana temporaria
CCAAAAACCAATTTACACCAATTTCAGGCAAAAGTCCCAAAACACCAAATTTTGGATGGCCAGTTATCCCGAACCATAACCGATAGCGACTTACTTTCTTCACCACATTGTAGCCCCATATGTCCTGAACAGACCAAGCCAAGTTTGGGGTCCAAGGGTCCAATAGCCGTGGAGATATCGCGTCTCAAGCTAACCCTGTTTCCCCATAGACTCCCATGTTAAATGGTCCATCTTTGGAGGCAAGGTACCGGCCAGCCTTAGGTGCCAGTGACCCCACCTTTGGTAGACATGTAGCCGAGAGTCTCCTCTACAAATGTGGGTAGTTTGGAGGTCCTAGCACCAAAGGCCAGAGGGTACCTAGTGTGACCAGGTAAATCGGTAAATTCCTGGTAAAAAGTCGAAAAAACATCAAATTTTTATATGCTCCGGTTGCTATTCAGGAAGATGCTCCCCAAGTTTGAAGGCTCTAGCACCTAGCACCTTCCGTTCAAAAGTTATAGCCCAAAAACCAATTTACACCAATTTCAGGCAAAAGTCCCAAAACACCAAATTTTGGATGGCCAGTTATCCCGAACCATAACCGATAGCGACTTACTTTCTTCACCACATTGTAGCCCCATATGTCCTGAACAGACCAAGCCAAGTTTGGGGTCCAAGGGTCCAATAGCCGTGGAGATATCGCGTCTCAAGCTAACCCTGTTTCCCATAGACTCCCATGTTAAATGGTCCATCTTTGGAGGCAAGGTACCGGCCAGCCTTAGGTGCCAGTGACCCCACCTTTGGTAGACATGTAGCCGAGAGTCTCCTCTACAAATGTGGGTAGTTTGGAGGTCCTAGCACCAAAGGCCAGAGGGTACCTAGTGTGACCAAGAAATCGGTAAATTCCTGGTAAAAAGTCGAAAAAACTTCAATTTTTATATGCTCCGGTTGCTATTCAGGAAGATGCTCCCCAAGTTTGAAGGCTCTAGCACCTTCCGTTCAAAAGTTATAGCCCAAAAACCAATTTACACCAATTTCAGGCAAAAGTCCCAAAACACCAAATTTTGGATGGCCAGTTATCCCGAACCATAACCGATAGCGACTTACTTTCTTCACCACATTGTAGCCCCATATGTCCTGAACAGACCAAGCCAAGTTTGGGGTCCAAGGGTCCAATAGCCGTGGAGATATCGCGTCTCAAGCTAACCCTGTTTCCCCATAGACTCCCATGTTAAATGGTCCATCTTTGGAGGCAAGGTCCCAGCCAGCCTTAGGTGCCAGTGACCCCACCTTTGGTAGACATGTAGCCGAGAGTCTCCTCTACAAATGTGGGTAGTTTGGAGGTCCTAGCACCAAAGGCCAGAGGGTACCTAGTGTGACCAAGAAATCGGTAAATTCCTGGTAAAAAGTCGAAAAAACTTCAATTTTTTATATGCTCCGGTTGCTATTCAGGAAGATGCTCCCCAAGTTTGAAGGCTCTAGCACCTTCCGTTCAAAAGTTATAGCCCAAAAACCAATTTACACCAATTTCAGGCAAAAGTCCCAAAACACCAAATTTTGGATGGCCAGTTATCCCGAACCATAACCGATAGCGACTTACTTTCTTCACCACATTGTAGCCCCATATGTCCTGAACAGACCAAGCCAAGTTTGGGGTCCAAGGGTCCAATAGCCGTGGAGATATCGCGTCTCAAGCTAACCCTGTTTCCCCATAGACTCCCATGTTAAATGGTCCATCTTTGGAGGCAAGGTACCGGCCAGCCTTAGGTGCCAGTGACCCCACCTTTGGTAGACATGTAGCCGAGAGTCTCCTCTACAAATGTGGGTAGTTTGGAGGTCCTAGCACCAAAGGCCAGAGGGTACCTAGTGTGACCAAGAAATCGGTAAATTCCTGGTAAAAAGTCGAAAAAAATTCAATTTTTTATATGCTCCGGTTGCTATTCAGGAAGATGCTCCCCAAGTTTGAAGGCTCTAGCACCTTCCGTTCAAAAGTTATAGCCCAAAAACCAATTTACACCAATTTCAGGCAAAAGTCCCAAAACACCAAATTTTGGATGGCCAGTTATCCCGAACCATAACCGATAGCAACTTACTTTCTTCACCACATTGTAGCCCCATATGTCCTGAACAGACCAAGCCAAGTTTGGGGTCCAAGGGTCCAATAGCCGTGGAGATATCGCGTCTCAAGCTAACCCTGTTTCCCCATAGACTCCCATGTTAAATGGTCCATCTTTGGAGGCAAGGTCCCAGCCAGCCTTAGGTGCCAGTGACCCCACCTTTGGTAGACATGTAGCCGAGAGTCTCCTCTACAAATGTGGGTAGTTTGGAGGTCCTAGCACCAAAGGCCAGAGGGTACCTAGTGTGACCAAGAAATCGGTAAATTCCTGGTAAAAAGTCGAAAAAACTTCAATTTTTTATATGCTCCGGTTGCTATTCAGGAAGATGCTCCCCAAGTTTGAAGGCTCTAGCACCTTCCGTTCAAAAGTTATAGCCCAAAAACCAATTTACACCAATTTCAGGCAAAAGTCCCAAAACACCAAATTTTGGATGGCCAGTTATCCCGAACCATAACCGATAGCGACTTACTTTCTTCACCACATTGTAGCCCCATATGTCCTGAACAGACCAAGCCAAGTTTGGGGTCCAAGGGTCCAATAGCCGTGGAGATATCGCGTCTCAAGCTAACCCTGTTTCCCCATAGACTCCCATGTTAAATGGTCCATCTTTGGAGGCAAGGTCCCGGCCAGCCTTAGGTGCCAGTGACCCCACCTTTGGTAGACATGTAGCCGAGAGTCTCCTCTACAAATGTGGGTAGTTTGGAGGTCCTAGCACCAAAGGCCAGAGGGTACCTAGTGTGACCAAGAAATCGGTAAATTCCTGGTAAAAAGTCGAAAAAACTTCAATTTTTTATATGCTCCGGTTGCAATTCAGGAAGATGCTCCCCAAGTTTGAAGGCTCTAGCACCTTCCGTTCAAAAGTTATAGCCCAAAAACCAATTTACACCAATTTCAGGCAAAAGTCCCAAAACACCAAATTTTGGATGGCCAGTTATCCCGAACCATAACCGATAGCGACTTACTTTCTTCACCACATTGTAGCCCCATATGTCCTGAACAGACCAAGCCAAGTTTGGGGTCCAAGGGTCCAATAGCCGTGGAGATATCGCGTCTCAAGCTAACCCTGTTTCCCCATAGACTCCCATGTTAAATGGTCCATCTTTGGAGGCAAGGTACCGGCCAGCCTTAGGTGCCAGTGACCCCACCTTTGGTAGACATGTAGCCGAGAGTCTCCTCTACAAATGTGGGTAGTTTGGAGGTCCTAGCACCAAAGGCCAGAGGGTACCTAGTGTGACCAGTAAATCTGTAAATTCCTGGTAAAAGGTCCAAAAAACATCAAATTTTTATATGCTCCGGTTGCTATTCAGGAAGATGCTCCCCAAGTTTGAAGGCTCTAGCACCTTCCGTTCAAAAGTTATAGCCCAAAAACCAATTTACACCAATTTCAGGCAAAAGTCCCAAAACACCAAATTTTGGATGGCCAGTTATCCCGAACCATAACCGATAGCGACTTACTTTCTTCACCACATTGTAGCCCCATATGTCCTGAACAGACCAAGCCAAGTTTGGGGTCCAAGGGTCCAATAGCCGTGGAGATATCGCGTCTCAAGCTAACCCTGTTTCCCCATAGACTCCCATGTTAAATGGTCCATCTTTGGAGGCAAGGTCCCAGCCAGCCTTAGGTGCCAGTGACCCCACCTTTGGTAGACATGTAGCCGAGAGTCTCCTCTACAAATGTGGGTAGTTTGGAGGTCCTAGCACCAAAGGCCAGAGGGTACCTAGTGTGACCAAGAAATCGGTAAATTCCTGGTAAAAAGTCGAAAAAAATTCAATTTTTTATATGCTCCGGTTGCTATTCAGGAAGATGCTCCCCAAGTTTGAAGGCTCTAGCACCTTCCGTTCAAAAGTTATAGCCCAAAAACCAATTTACACCAATTTCAGGCAAAAGTCCCAAAACACCAAATTTTGGATGGCCAGTTATCCCGAACCATAACCGATAGCGACTTACTTTCTTCACCACATTGTAGCCCCATATGTCCTGAACAGACCAAGCCAAGTTTGGGGTCCAAGGGTCCAATAGCCGTGGAGATATCGCGTCTCAAGCTAACCCTGTTTCCCCATAGACTCCCATGTTAAATGGTCCATCTTTGGAGGCAAGGTACCGGCCAGCCTTAGGTGCCAGTGACCCCACCTTTGGTAGACATGTAGCCGAGAGTCTCCTCTACAAATGTGGGTAGTTTGGAGGTCCTAGCACCAAAGGCCAGAGGGTACCTAGTGTGACCAAGAAATCGGTAAATTCCTGGTAAAAAGTCGAAAAAACTTCAATTTTTTATATGCTCCGGTTGCAATTCAGGAAGATGCTCCCCAAGTTTGAAGGCTCTAGCACCTTCCGTTCAAAAGTTATAGCCCAAAAACCAATTTACACCAATTTCAGGCAAAAGTCCCAAAACACCAAATTTTGGATGGCCAGTTATCCCGAACCATAACCGATAGCGACTTACTTTCTTCACCACATTGTAGCCCCATATGTCCTGAACAGACCAAGCCAAGTTTGGGGTCCAAGGGTCCAATAGCCGTGGAGATATCGCGTCTCAAGCTAACCCTGTTTCCCCATAGACTCCCATGTTAAATGGTCCATCTTTGGAGGCAAGGTCCCAGCCAGCCTTAGGTGCCAGTGACCCCACCTTTGGTAGACATGTAGCCGAGAGTCTCCTCTACAAATGTGGGTAGTTTGGAGGTCCTAGCACCAAAGGCCAGAGGGTACCTAGTGTGACCAAGAAATCGGTAAATTCCTGGTAAAAAGTCGAAAAAACTTCAATTTTTTATATGCTCCGGTTGCTATTCAGGAAGATGCTCCCCAAGTTTGAAGGCTCTAGCACCTTCCGTTCAAAAGTTATAGCCCAAAAACCAATTTACACCAATTTCAGGCAAAAGTCCCAAAACACCAAATTTTGGATGGCCAGTTATCCCGAACCATAACCGATAGCGACTTACTTTCTTCACCACATTGTAGCCCCATATGTCCTGAACAGACCAAGCCAAGTTTGGGGTCCAAGGGTCCAATAGCCGTGGAGATATCGCGTCTCAAGCTAACCCTGTTTCCCCATAGACTCCCATGTTAAATGGTCCATCTTTGGAGGCAAGGTACCAGCCAGCCTTAGGTGCCAGTGACCCCACCTTTGGTAGACATGTAGCCGAGAGTCTCCTCTACAAATGTGGGTAGTTTGGAGGTCCTAGCACCAAAGGCCAGAGGGTACCTAGTGTGACCAAGAAATCGGTAAATTCCTGGTAAAAAGTCGAAAAAACTTCAATTTTTTATATGCTCCGGTTGCTATTCAGGAAGATGCTCCCCAAGTTTGAAGGCTCTAGCACCTTCCGTTCAAAAGTTATAGCCCAAAAACCAATTTACACCAATTTCAGGCAAAAGTCCCAAAACACCAAATTTTGGATGGCCAGTTATCCCGAACCATAACCGATAGCGACTTACTTTCTTCACCACATTGTAGCCCCATATGTCCTGAACAGACCAAGCCAAGTTTGGGGTCCAAGGGTCCAATAGCCGTGGAGATATCGCGTCTCAAGCTAACCCTGTTTCCCCATAGACTCCCATGTTAAATGGTCCATCTTTGGAGGCAAGGTACCGGCCAGCCTTAGGTGCCAGTGACCCCACCTTTGGTAGACATGTAGCCGAGAGTCTCCTCTACAAATGTGGGTAGTTTGGAGGTCCTAGCACCAAAGGCCAGAGGGTACCTAGTGTGACCAAGAAATCGGTAAATTCCTGGTAAAAAGTCGAAAAAACTTCAATTTTTTATATGCTCCGGTTGCTATTCAGGAAGATGCTCCCCAAGTTTGAAGGCTCTAGCACCTTCCGTTCAAAAGTTATAGCCCAAAAACCAATTTACACCAATTTCAGGCAAAAGTCCCAAAACACCAAATTTTGGATGGCCAGTTATCCCGAACCATAACCGATAGCAACTTACTTTCTTCACCACATTGTAGCCCCATATGTCCTGAACAGACCAAGCCAAGTTTGGGGTCCAAGGGTCCAATAGCCGTGGAGATATCGCGTCTCAAGCTAACCCTGTTTCCCCATAGACTCCCATGTTAAATGGTCCATCTTTGGAGGCAAGGTCCCGGCCAGCCTTAGGTGCCAGTGACCCCACCTTTGGTAGACATGTAGCCGAGAGTCTCCTCTACAAATGTGGGTAGTTTGGAGGTCCTAGCACCAAAGGCCAGAGGGTACCTAGTGTGACCAAGAAATCGGTAAATTCCTGGTAAAAAGTCGAAAAAACTTCAATTTTTTATATGCTCCGGTTGCTATTCAGGAAGATGCTCCCCAAGTTTGAAGGCTCTAGCACCTTCCGTTCAAAAGTTATAGCCCAAAAACCAATTTACACCAATTTCAGGCAAAAGTCCCAAAACACCAAATTTTGGATGGCCAGTTATCCCGAACCATAACCGATAGCGACTTACTTTCTTCACCACATTGTAGCCCCATATGTCCTGAACAGACCAAGCCAAGTTTGGGGTCCAAGGGTCCAATAGCCGTGGAGATATCGCGTCTCAAGCTAACCCTGTTTCCCCATAGACTCCCATGTTAAATGGTCCATCTTTGGAGGCAAGGTACCGGCCAGCCTTAGGTGCCAGTGACCCCACCTTTGGTAGACATGTAGCCGAGAGTCTCCTCTACAAATGTGGGTAGTTTGGAGGTCCTAGCACCAAAGGCCAGAGGGTACCTAGTGTGACCAAGAAATCGGTAAATTCCTGGTAAAAAGTCGAAAAAAAATCAATTTTTATATGCTCCGGTTGCTATTCAGGAAGATGCTCCCCAAGTTTGAAGGCTCTAGCACCTTCCGTTCAAAAGTTATAGCCCAAAAACCAATTTACACCAATTTCAGGCAAAAGTCCCAAAACACCAAATTTTGGATGGCCAGTTATCCCGAACCATAACCGATAGCGACTTACTTTCTTCACCACATTGTAGCCCCATATGTCCTGAACAGACCAAGCCAAGTTTGGGGTCCAAGGGTCCAATAGCCGTGGAGATATCGCGTCTCAAGCTAAATCTGTTTCCCCATAGACTCCCATGTTAAATGGTCCATCTTTGGAGGCAAGGTACTGGCCAGCCTTAGGTGCCAGTGACCCCACCTTTGGTAGACATGTAGCCGAGAGTCTCCTCTACAAATGTGGGTAGTTTGGAGGTCCTAGCACCAAAGGCCAGAGGGTACCTAGTGTGACCAGTAAATCGGTAAATTCCTGGTAAAAGGTCGAAAAAAAATCAATTTTTGATATGCTCCGGTTGCTATTCAGGAAGATGCTCCCCAAGTTTGAAGGCTCTAGCACCTTCCGTTCAAAAGTTATAGCCCAAAAACCAATTTACACCAATTTCAGGCAAAAGTCCCAAAACACCAAATTTTGATGGCCAGTTATCCCGAACCATAACCGATAGCGACTTACTTTCTTCACCACATTGTAGCCCCATATGTCCTGAACAGACCAAGCCAAGTTTGGGGTCCAAGGGTCCAATAGCCGTGGAGATATCGCGTCTCAAGCTAACCCTGTTTCCCCATAGACTCCCATGTTAAATGGTCCATCTTTGGAGGCAAGGTCCCGGCCAGCCTTAGGTGCCAGTGACCCCACCTTTGGTAGACATGTAGCCGAGAGTCTCCTCTACAAATGTGGGTAGTTTGGAGGTCCTAGCACCAAAGGCCAGAGGGTACCTAGTGTGACCAAGAAATCGGTAAATTCCTGGTAAAAAGTCGAAAAAAATTCAATTTTTATATGCTCCGGTTGCTATTCAGGAAGATGCTCCCCAAGTTTGAAGGCTCTAGCACCTTCCGTTCAAAAGTTATAGCCCAAAAACCAATTTACACCAATTTCAGGCAGAAAGTCCCAAAACACCAAATTTTGGATGGCCAGTTATCCCGAACCATAACCGATAGCGACTTACTTTCTTCACCACATTGTAGCCCCATATGTCCTGAACAGACCAAGCCAAGTTTGGGGTCCAAGGGTCCAATAGCCGTGGAGATATCGCGTCTCAAGCTAACCCTGTTTCCCCATAGACTCCCATGTTAAATGGTCCATCTTTGGAGGCAAGGTACCGGCCAGCCTTAGGTGCCAGTGACCCCACCTTTGGTAGACATGTAGCCGAGAGTCTCCTCTACAAATGTGGGTAGTTTGGAGGTCCTAGCACCAAAGGCCAGAGGGTACCTAGTGTGACCAGTAAATCGGTAAATTCCTGGTAAAAAGTCCAAAAAACATTAAAAAATTTATATGCTCCGGTTGCTATTCAGGAAGATGCTCCCCAAGTTTGAAGGCTCTAGCACCTTCCGTTCAAAAGTTATAGCCCAAAAACCAATTTACACCAATTTCAGGCAAAAGTCCCAAAACACCAAATTTTGGATGGCCAGTTATCCCGAACCATAACCGATAGCGACTTACTTTCTTCACCACATTGTAGCCCCATATGTCCTGAACAGACCAAGCCAAGTTTGGGGTCCAAGGGTCCAATAGCCGTGGAGATATTGCGTCTCAAGCTAACCCTGTTTCCCCATAGACTCCCATGTTAAATGGTCCATCTTTGGAGGCAAGGTACCGGCCAGCCTTAGGTGCCAGTGACCCCACCTTTGGTAGACATGTAGCCGAGAGTCTCCTCTACAAATGTGGGTAGTTTGGAGGTCCTAGCACCAAAGGCCAGAGGGTACCTAGTGTGACCAGTAAATCGGTAAATTCCTGGTAAAAAGTCCAAAAAACATTCAAATTTTTATATGCTCCGGTTGCTATTCAGGAAGATGCTCCCCAAGTTTGAAGGCTCTAGCACCTTCCGTTCAAAAGTTATAGCCCAAAAACCAATTTACACCAATTTCAGGCAAAAGTCCCAAAACACCAAATTTTGGATGGCCAGTTATCCCGAACCATAACCGATAGCGACTTACTTTCTTCACCACATTGTAGCCCCATATGTCCTGAACAGACCAAGCCAAGTTTGGGGTCCAAGGGTCCAATAGCCGTGGAGATATCGCGTCTCAAGCTAACCCTGTTTCCCCATAGACTCCCATGTTAAATGGTCCATCTTTGGAGGCAAGGTACCGGCCAGCCTTAGGTGCCAGTGACCCCACCTTTGGTAGACATGTAGCCGAGAGTCTCCTCTACAAATGTGGGTAGTTTGGAGGTCCTAGCACCAAAGGCCAGAGGGTACCTAGTGTGACCAGTAAATCGGTAAATTCCTGGTAAAAAGTCCAAAAAACTTCAAATTTTTATATGCTCCGGTTGCTATTCAGGAAGATGCTCCCAAGTTTGAAGGCTCTAGCACCTTCCGTTCAAAAGTTATAGCCCAAAAACCAATTTACACCAATTTCAGGCAAAAGTCCCAAAACACCAAATTTTGGATGGCCAGTTATCCCGAACCATAACCGATAGCGACTTACTTTCTTCACCACATTGTAGCCCCATATGTCCTGAACAGACCAAGCCAAGTTTGGGGTCCAAGGGTCCAATAGCCGTGGAGATATCGCGTCTCAAGCTAACCCTGTTTCCCCATAGACTCCCATGTTAAATGGTCCATCTTTGGAGGCAAGGTACCGGCCAGCCTTAGGTGCCAGTGACCCCACCTTTGGTAGACATGTAGCCGAGTGTCTCCTCTACAAATGTGGGTAGTTTGGAGGTCCTAGCACCAAAGGCCAGAGGGTACCTAGTGTGACCAGTAAATCGGTAAATTCCTGGTAAAAAGTCGAAAAAACTTCAATTTTTATATGCTCCGGTTGCTATTCAGGAAGATGCTCCCCAAGTTTGAAGGCTCTAGCACCTTCCGTTCAAAAGTTATAGCCCAAAAACCAATTTACACCAATTTCAGGCAGAAGTCCCAAAACACCAAATTTTGGATGGCCAGTTATCCCGAACCATAACCGATAGCGACTTACTTTCTTCACCACATTGTAGCCCCATATGTCCTGAACAGACCAAGCCAAGTTTGGGGTCCAAGGGTCCAATAGCCGTGGAGATATCGCGTCTCAAGCTAACCCTGTTTCCCCATAGACTCCCATGTTAAATGGTCCATCTTTGGAGGCAAGGTACCGGCCAGCCTTAGGTGCCAGTGACCCCACCTTTGGTAGACATGTAGCCGAGAGTCTCCTCTACAAATGTGGGTAGTTTGGAGGTCCTAGCACCAAAGGCCAGAGGGTACCTAGTGTGACCAAGAAATCGGTAAATTCCTGGTAAAAAGTCGAAAAAACTTCAATTTTTTTATATGCTCCGGTTGCTATTCAGGAAGATGCTCCCCAAGTTTGAAGGCTCTAGCACCTTCCGTTCAAAAGTTATAGCCCAAAAACCAATTTACACCAATTTCAGGCAAAAGTCCCAAAACACCAAATTTTGGATGGCCAGTTATCCCGAACCATAACCGATAGCGACTTACTTTCTTCACCACATTGTAGCCCCATATGTCCTGAACAGACCAAGCCAAGTTTGGGGTCCAAGGGTCCAATAGCCGTGGAGATATCGCGTCTCAAGCTAACCCTGTTTCCCCATAGACTCCCATGTTAAATGGTCCATCTTTGGAGGCAAGGTACCGGCCAGCCTTAGGTGCCAGTGACCCCACCTTTGGTAGACATGTAGCCGAGAGTCTCCTCTACAAATGTGGGTAGTTTGGAGGTCCTAGCACCAAAGGCCAGAGGGTACCTAGTGTGACCAAGAAATCGGTAAATTCCTGGTAAAAAGTCGAAAAAAATTCAATTTTTATATGCTCCGGTTGCTATTCAGGAAGATGCTCCCCAAGTTTGAAGGCTCTAGCACCTTCCGTTCAAAAGTTATAGCCCAAAAACCAATTTACACCAATTTCAGGCAAAAGTCCCAAAACACCAAATTTTGGATGGCCAGTTATCCCGAACCATAACCCGATAGCGACTTACTTTGTTCACCACATTGTAGCCCCATATGTCCTGAACAGACCAAGCCAAGTTTGGGGTCCAAGGGTCCAATAGCCGTGGAGATATCGCGTCTCAAGCTAAATCTGTTTCCCCATAGACTCCCATGTTAAATGGTCCATCTTTGGAGGCAAGGTACCGGCCAGCCTTAGGTGCCAGTGACCCCACCTTTGGTAGACATGTAGCCGAGAGTCTCCTCTACAAATGTGGGTAGTTTGGAGGTCCTAGCACCAAAGGCCAGAGGGTACCTAGTTTGACCAGTAAATCAGTAAATTCCTGGTAAAAGGTCCAAAAAACATCAAATTTTTGATATGCTCCGGTTGCTATTCAGGAAGATGCTCCCCAAGTTTGAAGGCTCTAGCACCTTCCGTTCAAAAGTTATAGCCCAAAAACCAATTTACACCAATTTCAGGCAAAAGTCCCAAAACACCAAATTTTGGATGGCCAGTTATTCCCCGAACCATAACCGATAGCGACTTACTTTCTTCACCACATTGTAGCCCCATATGTCCTGAACAGACCAAGCCAAATTTGGGGTCCAAGGGTCCAATAGCCGTGGAGATATCGCGTCTCAAGCTAACCCTGTTTCCCCATAGACTCCCATGTTAAATGGTCCATCTTTGGAGGCAAGGTCCCGGCCAGCCTTAGGTGCCAGTGACCCCACCTTTGGTAGACATGTAGCCGAGAGTCTCCTCTACAAATGTGGGTAGTTTGGAGGTCCTAGCACCAAAGGCCAGAGGGTACCTAGTGTGACCAAGAAATCGGTAAATTCCTGGTAAAAAGTCGAAAAAAATTCAATTTTTATATGCTCCGGTTGCTATTCAGGAAGATGCTCCCCAAGTTTGAAGGCTCTAGCACCTTCCGTTCAAAAGTTATAGCCCAAAAACCAATTTACACCAATTTCAGGCAGAAATCCCAAAACACCATATTTTGGATGGCCAGTTCTCCCGAACCATAACTGATAGCGACTTACTTTCTTCGCCACATTGTAGCCCCATATGTCCTGAACAGACCAAGCCAAGTTTGGGGTCCAAGGGTCCAATAGCCGTGGAGATATCGCGTATCAAGCTAACCCTGTTTCCCCATAGACTCCCATGTTAAACGGTCCATCTTTGGAGGCAAGGTACCGGCCAGCCTTAGGTGCCAGTGACCCCACCTTTGGTAGACATGTAGCCGAGAGTCTTCTCTACAAATGTGGGTAGTTTGGAGGTCCTAGCACCAAAGGCCAGAGGGTACCTAGTGTGACCGGTAAATCGGTAAAATCCTGGTAAAAAGTCCAAAAAACATTAAAAAATATATATGCTCCGGTTGCTATTCAGGAAGATGCTCCCCAAGTTTGAAGGCTCTAGCACCTTCCATTCAAAAGTTATAGCCCAAAAACCAATTTACACCAATTTCAGGCAGAAGTCCCAAAACACCAAATTTTGGATGGCCAGTTCTCCCGAACCATAACTGATAGCGACTTACTTTCTTCGCCACATTGTAGCCCCATATGTCCTGAACAGACCAAGCCAAGTTTGGGGTCCAAGGGTCCAATAGCCGTGGAGATATCGCGTCTCAAGCTAACCCTGTTTCCCCATAGACTCCCATGTTAAACGGTCCATCTTTGGAGGCAAGGTACCGGTCAGCCTTAGGTGCCAGTGACCCCACATTTGGTAGACATGTAGCCAAGAGTCTCCTCTACAAATGTGGGTAGTTTGGAGGTCCTAGCACCAAAGGCCAGAGGGTACCTAGTGTGACCGGTAAATCGGTAAAATCCTGGTAAAAAGTCCAAAAAACATTAAAAAAAATTATATGCTCCGGTTGCTATTCAGGAAGATGCTCCCCAAGTTTGAAGGCTCTAGCACCTTCCGTTCAAAAGTTATAGCCCAAAAACCAATTTACACCAATTTCAGGCAGAATTCCCAAAACACCATATTTTGGATGGCCAGTTCTCCCGAACCATAACTGATAGCGACTTACTTTCTTCGCCACATTGTAGCCCCATATGTCCTGAACAGACCAAGCCAAGTTTGGGGTCCAAGGGTCCAATAGCCGTGGAGATATCGCGTATCAAGCTAACCCTGTTTCCCCATAGACTCCCATGTTAAACGGTCCATCTTTGGAGGCAAGGTACCGGCCAGCCTTAGGTGCCAGTGACCCCACCTTTGGTAGACATGTAGCCGAGAGTCTCCTCTACAAATGTGGGTAGTTTGGAGGTCCTAGCACCAAAGGCCAGAGGGTACCTAGTGTGACCAGTAAATCGGTAAATTCCTGGTAAAAAATCCAAAAAACATAAAAAAAATTATATGCTCCGGTTGCTATTCAGGAAGATGCTTCCCAAGTTTGAAGGCTCTAGCACCTTCCGTTCAAAAGTTATAGCCCAAAAACCAATTTACACCAATTTCAGGCAGAAGTCCCAAAACACCAAATTTTGGATGGCCAGTTCTCCCGAACCATAACTGATAGCGACTTACTTTCTTTGCCACATTGTAGCCCCATATGTCCTGAACAGACCAAGCCAAGTTTGGGGTCCAAGGGTCCAATAGCCGTGGAGATATCGCGTATCAAGCTAACCCTGTTTCCCCATAGACTCCCATGTTAAACGGTCCATCTTTGGAGGCAAGGTACCGGCCAGCCTTAGGTGCCAGTGACCCCACCTTTGGTAGACATGTAGCCGAGTGTCTCCTCTACAAATGTGGGTAGTTTGGAGGTCCTAGCACCAAAGGCCAGAGGGTTCCTAGTGTGACCAGTAAATCGGTAAATTCCTGGTAAAAAGTCCAAAAAACATAAACAAATTATATGCTCCGGTTGCTATTCAGGAAGATGCTCCCCAAGTTTGAAGGCTCTAGCACCTTCCGTTCAAAAGTTATAGCCCAAAAACCAATTTACACCAATTTCAGGCAGAAGTCCCAAAACACCAAATTTTGGATGGCCAGTTCTCCCGAACCATAACTGATAGTGACTTACTTTCTTCACCACATTGTAGCCCCATATGTCCTGAACAGACCAAGCCAAGTTTGGGGTCCAAGGGTACAATAGCCGTGGAGATATCGCGTATCAAGCTAACCCTGTTTCCCCATAGACTCCCATGTTAAACGGTCCATCTTTGGAGGCAAGGTACCGGCCAGCCTTAGGTGCCAGTGACCCCACCTTTGGTAGACATGTAGCCGAGAGTCTCCTCTACAAATGTGGGTAGTTTGGAGGTCCTAGCACCAAAGGCCAGAGGGTACCTAGTGTGACCGGTAAATCGGTAAAATCCTGGTAAAAAGTCCAAAAAACATAAAAAAATTATATGCTCCGGTTGCTATTCAGGAAGATGCTCCCCAAGTTTGAAGGCTCTAGCACCTTCCGTTCAAAAGTTATAGCCCAAAAACCAATTTACACCAATTTCAGGCAGAAGTCCCAAAACACCAAATTTTGGATGGCCAGTTCTCCCGAACCATAACTGATAGCGACTTACTTTCTTCGCCACATTGTAGCCCCATATGTCCTGAACAGACCAAGCCAAGTTTGGGGTCCAAGGGTCCAATAGCCGTGGAGATATCGCGTATCAAGCTAAACCTGTTTCCCCATAGACTCCCATGTTAAACGGTCCATCTTTGGAGGCAAGGTACCGGCCAGCCTTAGGTGCCAGTGACCCCACCTTTGGTAGACATGTAGCCGAGAGTCTTCTCTACAAATGTGGGTAGTTTGGAGGTCCTAGCACCAAAGGCCAGAGGGTTCCTAGTGTGACCAGTAAATTGGTAAAATCCTGGTAAAAAGTCCAAAAAACATAAAAAAATTATATGCTCCGGTTGCTATTCAGGAAGATGCTCCCCAAGTTTGAAGGCTCTAGCACCTTCCGTTCAAAAGTTTTAGCCCAAAAACCATTTTACACCAATTTCAGGCAGAAGTCCCAAAACACCAAATTTTGGATGGCCAGTTCTCCCGAACCGTAACTGATAGCGACGTACTTTCTTCGCCACATTGTAGCCCCATATGTCCTGAACAGACCAAGCCAAGTTTGGGGTCCAATAGCCGTGGAGATATCGCGTATCAAGCTAACCCTGTTTCCCCATAGACTCCCATGTTAAACGGTCCATCTTTGGAGGCAAGGTACCGGCCAGCCTTAGGTGCCAGTGACCCCACCTTTGGTAGACATGTAGCTGAGAGTCTCCTCTACAAATGTGGGTAGTTTGGAGGTCCTAGCACCAAAGGCCAGAGGGTTCCTAGTGTGACCGGTAAATCGGTAAAATCCTGGTAAAAAGTCCAAAAAACATAAAAAAATTATATGCTCCGGTTGCTATTCAGGAAGATGCTCCCCAAGTTGGAAGGCTCTAGCACCTTCCGTTCAAAAGTTATAGCCCAAAAACCAATTTACACCAATTTCAGGCAGAAGTCCCAAAACACCAAATTTTGACTGGCCAGTTCTCCCGAACCATAACTGATAGCGACTTACTTTCTTCGCCACATTGTAGCCCCATATGTCCTGAACAGACCAAGCCAAGTTTGGGGTCCAAGGGTCCAATAGCCGTGGAGATATCGCGTCTCAAGCTAACCCTGTTTCCCCATAGACTCCCATGTTAAACGGTCCATCTTTGGAGGCAAGGTACCGGCCAGCCTTAGGTGCCAGTGACCCCACCTTTGGTAGACATGTAGCCGAGAGTCTTCTCTACAAATGTGGGTAGTTTGGAGGTCCTAGCACCAAAGGCCAGAGGGTTCCTAGTGTGACCAGTAAATTGGTAAAATCCTGGTAAAAAGTCCAAAAAACATAAACAAATTATATGCTCCGGTTGCTATTCAGGAAGATGCTCCCCAAGTTTGAAGGCTCTAGCACCTTCCGTTCAAAAGTTTTAGCCCAAAAACCATTTTACACCAATTTCAGGCAGAAGTCCCAAAACACCAAATTTTGGATGGCCAGTTCTCCCGAACCATAACTGATAGCGACGTACTTTCTTCGCCACATTGTAGCCCCATATGTCCTGAACAGACCAAGCCAAGTTTGGGGTCCAATAGCCGTGGAGATATCGCGTATCAAGCTAACCCTGTTTCCCCATAGACTCCCATGTTAAACGGTCCATCTTTGGAGGCAAGGTACCGGTCAGCCTTAGGTGCCAGTGACCCCACATTTGGTAGACATGTAGCCAAGAGTCTCCTCTACAAATGTGGGTAGTTTGGAGGTCCTAGCACCAAAGGCCAGAGGGTACCTAGTGTGACCGGTAAATCGGTAAAATCCTGGTAAAAAGTCCAAAAAACATTAAAAAAAAATTATATGCTCCGGTTGCTATTCAGGAAGATGCTCCCCAAGTTTGAAGGCTCTAGCACCTTCCGTTCAAAAGTTATAGCCCAAAAACCAATTTACACCAATTTCAGGCAGAAGTCCCAAAACACCAAATTTTGGATGGCCAGTTCTCCCGAACCATAACTGATAGTGACTTACTTTCTTCACCACATTGTAGCCCCATATGTCCTGAACAGACCAAGCCAAGTTTGGGGTCCAAGGGTACAATAGCCGTGGAGATATCGCGTATCAAGCTAACCCTGTTTCCCCATAGACTCCCATGTTAAACGGTCCATCTTTGGAGGCAAGGTACCGGCCAGCCTTAGGTGCCAGTGACCCCACCTTTGGTAGACATGTAGCCGAGAGTCTCCTCTACAAATGTGGGTAGTTTGGAGGTCCTAGCACCAAAGGCCAGAGGGTACCTAGTGTGACCGGTAAATCGGTAAAATCCTGGTAAAAAGTCCAAAAAACATAAAAAAATTATATGCTCCGGTTGCTATTCAGGAAGATGCTCCCCAAGTTTGAAGGCTCTAGCACCTTCCGTTCAAAAGTTATAGCCCAAAAACCAATTTACACCAATTTCAGGCAGATGTCCCAAAACACCAAATTTTGGATGGCCAGTTCTCCCGAACCATAACTGATAGCGACTTACTTTCTTCGCCACATTGTAGCCCCATATGTCCTGAACAGACCAAGCCAAGTTTGGGGTCCAAGGGTCCAATAGCCGTGGAGATATCGCGTATCAAGCTAACCCTGTTTCCCCATAGACTCCCATGTTAAACGGTCCATCTTTGGAGGCAAGGTACCGGCCAGCCTTAGGTGCCAGTGACCCCACCTTTGGTAGACATGTAGCCGAGAGTCTCCTCTACAAATGTGGGTAGTTTGGAGGTCCTAGCACCAAAGGCCAGAGGGTTCCTAGTGTGACCAGTAAATCGGTAAATTCCTGGTAAAAAGTCCAAAAAACATAAAAAAATTATATGCTCCGGTTGCTATTCAGGAAGATGCTCCCCAAGTTTGAAGGCTCTAGCACCTTCCGTTCAAAAGTTATAGCCCAAAAACCAATTTACACCAATTTCAGGCAGAAATCCCAAAACACCATATTTTGGATGGCCAGTTCTCCCGAACCATAACTGATAGCGACTTACTTTCTTCGCCACATTGTAGCCCCATATGTCCTGAACAGACCAAGCCAAGTTTGGGGTCCAAGGGTCCAATAGCCGTGGAGATATCGCGTCTCAAGCTAACCCTGTTTCCCCATAGACTCCCATGTTAAACGGTCCATCTTTGGAGGCAAGGTACCGGCCAGCCTTAGGTGCCAGTGACCCCACCTTTGGTAGACATGTAGCCGAGAGTCTTCTCTACAAATGTGGGTAGTTTGGAGGTCCTAGCACCAAAGGCCAGAGGGTTCCTAGTGTGACCAGTGAATCGGTAAATTCCTGGTAAAAAGTCCAAAAAACATAAAAAAATTATATGCTCCGGTTGCTATTCAGGAAGATGCTTCCCAAGTTTGAAGGCTCTAGCACCTTCCGTTCAAAAGTTATAGCCCAAAAAACAATTTACACCAATTTCAGGCAGAAGTCCCAAAACACCAAATTTTGGATGGCCAGTTCTCCCGAACCATAACTGATAGCGACTTACTTTCTTCGCCACATTGTAGCCCCATATGTCCTGAACAGACCAAGCCAAGTTTGGGGTCCAAGGGTCCAATAGCCGTGGAGATATCGCGTCTCAAGCTAACCCTGTTTCCCCATAGTCTCCCATGTTAAACGGTCCATCTTTGGAGGCAAGGTACCGGCCAGCCTTAGGTGCCAGTGACCCCACCTTTGGTAGACATGTAGCCGAGAGTCTCCTCTACAAATGTGGGTAGTTTGGAGGTCCTAGCACCAAAGGCCAGAGGGTACCTAGTTTGACCAGTAAATCAGTAAATTCCTGGTAAAAGGTCCAAAAAACATCAAATTTTTGATATGCTCCGGTTGCTATTCAGGAAGATGCTCCCCAAGTTTGAAGGCTCTAGCACCTTCCGTTCAAAAGTTATAGCCCAAAAACCAATTTACACCAATTTCAGGCAAAAGTCCCAAAACACCAAATTTTGGATGGCCAGTTATCCCGAACCATAACCGATAGCGACTTACTTTCTTCACCACATTGTAGCCCCATATGTCCTGAACAGACCAAGCCAAGTTTGGGGTCCAAGGGTCCAATAGCCGTGGAGATATCGCGTCTCAAGCTAACCCTGTTTCCCCATAGACTCCCATGTTAAACGGTCCATCTTTGGAGGCAAGGTACTGGCCAGCCTTAGGTGCCAGTGACCCCACCTTTGGTAGACATGTAGCCGAGAGTCTCCTCTACAAATGTGGGTAGTTTGGAGGTCCTAGCACCAAAGGCCAGAGGGTACCTAGTGTGACCAAGAAATCGGTAAATTCCTGGTAAAAAGTCGAAAAAAATTCAATTTTTTATATGCTCCGGTTGCTATTCAGGAAGATGCTCCCCAAGTTTGAAGGCTCTAGCACCTTCCGTTCAAAAGTTATAGCCCAAAAACCAATTTACACCAATTTCAGGCAAAAGTCCCAAAACACCAAATTTTGGATGGCCAGTTATCCCGAACCATAACCGATAGCAACTTACTTTCTTCACCACATTGTAGCCCCATATGTCCTGAACAGACCAAGCCAAGTTTGGGGTCCAAGGGTCCAATAGCCGTGGAGATATCGCGTCTCAAGCTAAATCTGTTTCCCCATAGACTCCCATGTTAAATGGTCCATCTTTGGAGGCAAGGTCCCGGCCAGCCTTAGGTGCCAGTGACCCCACCTTTGGTAGACATGTAGCCGAGAGTCTCCTCTACAAATGTGGGTAGTTTGGAGGTCCTAGCACCAAAGGCCAGAGGGTACCTAGTGTGACCAAGAAATCGGTAAATTCCTGGTAAAAAGTCGAAAAAAATTCAATTTTTTATATGCTCCGGTTGCTATTCGGGAAGATGCTCCCCAAGTTTGAAGGCTCTAGCACCTTCCGTTCAAAAGTTATAGCCCAAAAACCAATTTACACCAATTTCAGGCAAAAGTCCCAAAACACCAAATTTTGGATGGCCAGTTATCCCGAACCATAACCGATAGCGACTTACTTTCTTCACCACATTGTAGCCCCATATGTCCTGAACAGACCAAGCCAAGTTTGGGGTCCAAGGGTCCAATAGCCGTGGAGATATCGCGTCTCAAGCTAACCCTGTTTCCCCATAGACTCCCATGTTAAATGGTCCATCTTTGGAGGCAAGGTACCGGCCAGCCTTAGGTGCCAGTGACCCCACCTTTGGTAGACATGTAGCCGAGAGTCTCCTCTACAAATGTGGGTAGTTTGGAGGTCCTAGCACCAAAGGCCAGAGGGTACCTAGTGTGACCAAGAAATCGGTAAATTCCTGGTAAAAAGTCGAAAAAAATTCAATTTTTATATGCTCCGGTTGCTATTCAGGAAGATGCTCCCCAAGTTTGAAGGCTCTAGCACCTTCCGTTCAAAAGTTATAGCCCAAAAACCAATTTACACCAATTTCAGGCAAAAGTCCCAAAACACCAAATTTTGGATGGCCAGTTATCCCGAACCATAACCGATAGCGACTTACTTTCTTCACCACATTGTAGCCCCATATGTCCTGAACAGACCAAGCCAAGTTTGGGGTCCAAGGGTCCAATAGCCGTGGAGATATCGCGTCTCAAGCTAACCCTGTTTCCCCATAGACTCCCATGTTAAATGGTCCATCTTTGGAGGCAAGGTACCGGCCAGCCTTAGGTGCCAGTGACCCCACCTTTGGTAGACATGTAGCCGAGAGTCTCCTCTACAAATGTGGGTAGTTTGGAGGTCCTAGCACCAAAGGCCAGAGGGTACCTAGTTTGACCAGTAAATCAGTAAATTCCTGGTAAAAGGTCCAAAAAACATCAAATTTTTGATATGCTCCGGTTGCTATTCAGGAAGATGCTCCCCAAGTTTGAAGGCTCTAGCACCTTCCGTTCAAAAGTTATAGCCCAAAAACCAATTTACACCAATTTCAGGCAAAAGTCCCAAAACACCAAATTTTGGATGGCCAGTTATCCCGAACCATAACCGATAGCGACTTACTTTCTTCACCACATTGTAGCCCCATATGTCCTGAACAGACCAAGCCAAGTTTGGGGTCCAAGGGTCCAATAGCCGTGGAGATATCGCGTCTCAAGCTAACCCTGTTTCCCCATAGACTCCCATGTTAAATGGTCCATCTTTGGAGGCAAGGTACCGGCCAGCCTTAGGTGCCAGTGACCCCACCTTTGGTAGACATGTAGCCGAGAGTCTCCTCTACAAATGTGGGTAGTTTGGAGGTCCTAGCACCAAAGGCCAGAGGGTACCTAGTGTGACCAAGAAATCGGTAAATTCCTGGTAAAAAGTCGAAAAAACTTCAATTTTTTATATGCTCCGGTTGCAATTCAGGAAGATGCTCCCCAAGTTTGAAGGCTCTAGCACCTTCCGTTCAAAAGTTATAGCCCAAAAACCAATTTACACCAATTTCAGGCAAAAGTCCCAAAACACCAAATTTTGGATGGCCAGTTATCCCGAACCATAACCGATAGCGACTTACTTTCTTCACCACATTGTAGCCCCATATGTCCTGAACAGACCAAGCCAAGTTTGGGGTCCAAGGGTCCAATAGCCGTGGAGATATCGCGTCTCAAGCTAACCCTGTTTCCCCATAGACTCCCATGTTAAATGGTCCATCTTTGGAGGCAAGGTACCGGCCAGCCTTAGGTGCCAGTGACCCCACCTTTGGTAGACATGTAGCCGAGAGTCTCCTCTACAAATGTGGGTAGTTTGGAGGTCCTAGCACCAAAGGCCAGAGGGTACCTAGTGTGACCAAGAAATCGGTAAATTCCTGGTAAAAAGTCGAAAAAACTTCAATTTTTTATATGCTCCGGTTGCTATTCAGGAAGATGCTCCCCAAGTTTGAAGGCTCTAGCACCTTCCGTTCAAAAGTTATAGCCCAAAAAACAATTTACACCAATTTCAGGCAAAAGTCCCAAAACACCAAATTTTGAATGGCCAGTTATTCCCCGAACCATAACCGATAGCGACTTACTTTCTTCACCACATTGTAGCCCCATATGTCCTGAACAGACCAAGCCAAATTTGGGGTCCAAGGGTCCAATAGCCGTGGAGATATCGCGTCTCAAGCTAACCCTGTTTCCCCATAGACTCCCATGTTAAATGGTCCATCTTTGGAGGCAAGGTCCCGGCCAGCCTTAGGTGCCAGTGACCCCACCTTTGGTAGACATGTAGCCGAGAGTCTCCTCTACAAATGTGGGTAGTTTGGAGGTCCTAGCACCAAAGGCCAGAGGGTACCTAGTGTGACCAAGAAATCGGTAAATTCCTGGTAAAAAGTCGAAAAAACTTCAATTTTTTTATATGCTCCGGTTGCTATTCAGGAAGATGCTCCCCAAGTTTGAAGGCTCTAGCACCTTCCGTTCAAAAGTTATAGCCCAAAAAACAATTTACACCAATTTCAGGCAAAAGTCCCAAAACACCAAATTTTGGATGGCCAGTTATCCCGAACCATAACCGATAGCGACTTACTTTCTTCACCACATTGTAGCCCCATATGTCCTGAACAGACCAAGCCAAGTTTGGGGTCCAAGGGTCCAATAGCCGTGGAGATATCGCGTCTCAAGCTAACCCTGTTTCCCCATAGACTCCCATGTTAAATGGTCCATCTTTGGAGGCAAGGTACCGGCCAGCCTTAGGTGCCAGTGACCCCACCTTTGGTAGACATGTAGCCGAGAGTCTCCTCTACAAATGTGGGTAGTTTGGAGGTCCTAGCACCAAAGGCCAGAGGGTACCTAGTGTGACCAAGAAATCGGTAAATTCCTGGTAAAAAGTCGAAAAAAATTCAATTTTTATATGCTCCGGTTGCTATTCAGGAAGATGCTCCCCAAGTTTGAAGGCTCTAGCACCTTCCGTTCAAAAGTTATAGCCCAAAAACCAATTTACACCAATTTCAGGCAAAAGTCCCAAAACACCAAATTTTGGATGGCCAGTTATCCCGAACCATAACCAATAGCGACTTACTTTGTTCACCACATTGTAGCCCCATATGTCCTGAACAGACCAAGCCAAGTTTGGGGTCCAAGGGTCCAATAGCCGTGGAGATATCGCGTCTCAAGCTAAATCTGTTTCCCCATAGACTCCCATGTTAAATGGTCCAACTTTGGAGGCAAGGTACTGGCCAGCCTTAGGTGCCAGTGACCCCACCTTTGGTAGACATGTAGCCGAGAGTCTCCTCTACAAATGTGGGTAGTTTGGAGGTCCTAGCACCAAAGGCCAGAGGGTACCTAGTTTGACCAGTAAATCAGTAAATTCCTGGTAAAAGGTCCAAAAAACATCAAATTTTTGATATGCTCCGGTTGCTATTCAGGAAGATGCTCCCCAAGTTTGAAGGCTCTAGCACCTTCCGTTCAAAAGTTATAGCCCAAAAACCAATTTACACCAATTTCAGGAAAAAGTCCCAAAACACCAAATTTTGAATGGCCAGTTATTCCCCGAACCATAACCGATAGCGACTTACTTTCTTCACCACATTGTAGCCCCATATGTCCTGAACAGACCAAGCCAAATTTGGGGTCCAAGGGTCCAATAGCCGTGGAGATATCGCGTCTCAAGCTAACCCTGTTTCCCCATAGACTCCCATGTTAAATGGTCCATCTTTGGAGGCAAGGTCCCGGCCAGCCTTAGGTGCCAGTGACCCCACCTTTGGTAGACATGTAGCCGAGAGTCTCCTCTACAAATGTGGGTAGTTTGGAGGTCCTAGCACCAAAGGCCAGAGGGTACCTAGTGTGACCAAGAAATCGGTAAATTCCTGGTAAAAAGTCGAAAAAACTTCAATTTTTTTATATGCTCCGGTTGCTATTCAGGAAGATGCTCTCCAAGTTTGAAGGCTCTAGCACCTTCCGTTCAAAAGTTATAGCCCAAAAACCAATTTACACCAATTTCAGGCAAAAGTCCCAAAACACCAAATTTTGGATGGCCAGTTATCCCGAACCATAACCGATAGCGACTTACTTTCTTCACCACATTGTAGCCCCATATGTCCTGAACAGACCAAGCCAAGTTTGGGGTCCAAGGGTCCAATAGCCGTGGAGATATCGCGTCTCAAGCTAACCCTGTTTCCCCATAGACTCCCATGTTAAATGGTCCATCTTTGGAGGCAAGGTACCGGCCAGCCTTAGGTGCCAGTGACCCCACCTTTGGTAGACATGTAGCCGAGAGTCTCCTCTACAAATGTGGGTAGTTTGGAGGTCCTAGCACCAAAGGCCAGAGGGTACCTAGTGTGACCAAGAAATCGGTAAATTCCTGGTAAAAAGTCGAAAAAAATTCAATTTTTATATGCTCCGGTTGCTATTCAGGAAGATGCTCCCCAAGTTTGAAGGCTCTAGCACCTTCCGTTCAAAAGTTATAGCCCAAAAACCAATTTTTTTTTTTTAACAGAGATGTTTTATTGAGACAAAAAAAGCAGGATTACATAGACACATGTAAGCAGAAGCACAGTATTACACAAACATCAGGGGGAGATTGTAGGGCACATAGCGAATCCAAATCCCTAGCCACTACACAATGTCAGGGTGAAAAACAGGATGTTCATATCCCCACCCATACCATAGGAAACGTGTCGGGGTCCTCAACAATGCCCGCCCCCCTCTGAGGATCATACTGGAAGGGGGAGAGCAGTAGACAAGAGAGCGCAGAGAGGGGGGGGGCTGGGGGGGGGAAGGGCGAGGGGGGAGAAAGCAATAAGGAGCAGCTTTTATTATACATGAATAGTTCAGCAGCCGAACCTGGAACCACCTCTAGCCCCTGGCATCAATCCACATGGACCACACCTTGTCAAACTTCGCCGGACACTGTCTACTCTCATACGTGATCCTGTACAGCGGGAGCACTTTATTGATAGACATGGTCCAAGAGTCTACCGTAGGCGGATCTGCCGCCTTCCACTTGAGGAGGATTTCCCTCCTGGCATAGAAGAGGGAGAAAGTTAGAAATAGCTTGGAGTATCTGTCCCCCCCCACCTCCTCCAAATGGCTCAGGAGGAGAAGTAGGGGCTCTACCGGGATCTGCAGCCCGGACACGGAGCCCAGGACCTCGGCAACCCGGGTCCAGTAGGGCCGGATCCTGGGGCAGGACCACACCATGTGCCAAAACGAGCCCTCGTGGATCCCACAGCGCGGGCAAAGGGGGTCTCGCTGGGGGAATATACGAGCCAGCCTTTGAGGGGTATAGTAGGCCCTGTGTAAAAATTTGATCTGAATGAACCTGTCTCTAGCTGCTATAAGTGACGGGATGAACACGGAGACACATTCCTCCCACTTTTCGTCATCCAGGTCAGGTATATCAGCCTTCCATTTTGCAAGTGTGCGGGTCGACCCAGTGTCATACGCTACCGTCAGATAAAGATAAAGGGTAGATAGCGGGCGCCCCATGGAACGTGAAGTCAAGAGTCGCTCGATCGAGTCCGATTGGAGTGTGAGTCTGTCCGGAAATTGGGCTCCGTATGCGTGCCTAAGCTGCCAGTACCGGAAAGTCCACTGCGGCGGTATCGAGTACCGGTTTCTTAGCTCCTGAAAAGTCATGAGAGTGCCATCGGATACAATATGTTTAAGAGTTGTTATGCCCTTACTAGCCCACACCGAGGGGTCGGGCAGAGAGTGGAAGTGGGGCAGAAGGGGGTTACCCCAGAGAGGGATATGAGGGGAGACATGGGAGGGTTTAGCGTATATTCCCCTAGCGTCCTTCCAGGCCCTGATGGTGGTCTGCATGGGAACCGTGACCGAAGGGGCCGCCCGGCAACCCCGGAATGCTAGGTTGCTCAGAGCGGCGTATGAGCCCAGAACAGCAGCCTCCAGCGTGACCGCCGGGTTCTGCTTGGGCTGGGCGAACCACCACCTGACCGTAACCAAAACCGCCGCCCAGTAGTAAAGCTGAAAGTTTGGGAGCGACAGGCCACCTCCCGAGAGGGGTAGGTACAGTGTTTTCTTAGCTATCCTAGGGGTCTTACCCGCCCAAACAAAAGCCCCCAGCTGACTCTCCAGCTTCCTGAAAAATTCCCTCGAGAGGTGGACTGGGGTATTCCGAAAAAAGTACAAAAATTTGGGCAGGAGTACCATCTTCAGGAGGTTAATCCTACCCACCGGTGTCAAAGGGAGCGAGCGCCACGCCGCAAGTTTAGTGGTGACCTGTCTCATCAGAGGTTGGAGGTTTCGTGCTACGAAATCATCCAACACCGCAGTGACCCTGACTCCCAGATATTTAATTTCTCCTACCCATTTTAGCTGCGAGCGAGAATTGGAGCTAGTGGGGGAGGGATGGAGTGAGAAGAGTTCAGATTTATCCCAATTGATGCGGACTCCAGAGAAGCCCGCAAAACGGTCAAACTGGGCCAGTGCCTTGTCAAGGGAGGTGGACGAGTCGGCTAAGTACAGTAGGGCGTCATCAGCGTAGAGGGAGATTTTTTCGTGTAGAGGACCAACCCGAACCCCCCGAATTTCCCCGTCCGCCCTGATGAGAGCCGCAAGGGGCTCTATGGCGAGCGCGAAGAGACCCGGGGATAGGGGACACCCCTGTCTCGTGCCACGCTGCAATGGGAATGGATCCGAGAGACACGCATTAGTAGAGACCCTGGCCTGGGGGGAGTCGTAGAGAAGTCTGACCCAGGAAATGTACTTGGGACCAAATCCAAATTTGGCAAGGACCGCCCACAGGTACCTCCACTCAACGGAGTCAAAGGCCTTCTCGGCGTCGAGGGAGGCCACCAGGGTTTGGCCCGTGTCATCTGCCCTAGCAATATGGGTAAAGAGCCTCCTGAGATTAATGTCAGTACCCCTACCTGGCATGAAGCCCGTTTGATCAGGGTGCACCAAGGCCGTGATGACCGTGTTCAACCTGATAGCCAGGACCTTAGCAAGCAGTTTAGCATCGACGTTTAGTAATGAAATGGGCCGGTAGGAGGGGCAAAGAGAGGGGTCTTTACCCGGCTTTGGGATGACCACAATCACCGCTTCGCCCATGGAGGTGGGAAGAGAGTGCAGGTGGTCAGCAGCCACCAGCACCTCCCGGAGCCTAGCAGCCAACACATCAGGGTACTGTTTGTAAAGTTCTACGGGGAGACCGTCGGGTCCGGGGGTCTTGCCCGGCTGCATGGTCTTAAGTGCTTTAAGTAATTCGTCCAGGGAGATGGGTCTGTCAAGGGTAGTCCGATATTTGTCAGATAGGACAGGGACGTCAACCTCCTCCAAGTAAAGGGCCAAGTCATCGTCGCCAAAGGTCACCTGAGTTGTGTAAAGACGCTGGTAGTATTCTGCAAATGTCCGGGTGATCTCCTCCGGGGTGTACAGAATGCCCCCGTCGGGACCAGCAATCTGGGGAACGGCCATGCCCCCCGAGTGCTCCCTCGAGAGCCACGCAAGGAGCCTGCCCGATCTCTCCCCTTGTTCAAATATACGGTGGGATTGTGCCAACAGTCTCTTCTGGGTCAGGGAAGTACGGAGTGTCATAACCTCTCTAGTGAGGGATTGCAGCATGATATAGTGTTGGGGGTCACGGGATCGGACATACAATGCCTCCTGCGCCGTGGCAGCGTCCTCAGCCGCAACCAGCGCAGAACGCCTTTCCCTCCTAACTCGAGCTATAATGGTCTGATACTGGCCCCTGGTGAAGGCCTTGAAGGCATCCCAGACCATAGCCGGGGAGGCCGTGCCCGGGTTAGTAGTCCAAAAGTTATCTAATACTCCCGTGAATTGCGCCTCAACATCCTGGTCTGAGATCCAGAACCGTGACAGCCGCCACAGCCCGGCTCGGGTCCCCGTATCTCCCAGACTCAGCCATAGAGGGGCATGATCTGAAATACCCCTGGGGAGTATCTTGATCTCCCCGACCCTAGAGAGGACCGACTGACCCGCGAAGGCCAGGTCTATGCGGGAGAAAGAGGCGTATGAGGCAGAATGACAGGTGTAGGCCCGCTCCTGAGGGTGTCTCCACCTCCAAAGATCAGTCAAGCCGTAGGCCTCAGCCCAGGAAACCAGTCCCGGGGAAGAGGGGCCCACACCCGCCATCCTGTCCACAGCCGGGTCGGGGGCCATGTTAAAGTCGCCCAGCACTATCATATGGTCCGATGCAAAGTCAGCTAAAATAGCAGTTATCTTATTCAACAATACCAGGGAGGCTGGGGGGGGCAGGTAGAGACCCACAATAGACCACGTCTGGGATAGGATTCTAGCATTGATAACCACATATCTGCCGTCTGGGTCCAGCGCCAGGTCCAGGAGCTTGAAAGGGAGGGATTTATTAACTAAGATGCTCACCCCTCTAGCAAAGGTGGAATATGTGGAATGATAGTGGGCGGCAACCCAGGGTTTTTTAAGAGCCAGAGTTCTACTGCCCACTAAATGGGTTTCCTGAAGAATACAAATGTGAGGGTTATGGGACCTGATAAATTGGAACACCAGTGACCTCTTAACCGGAGAGTTGAGGCCCCTGGTGTTCCAGGACATAATGTTAAGTACCGGCATGGCGAGCATCGGGAGGGTAGTGGACCGGATCGTAGAAATAAAGCTCCAGGGAAACTGGCGCCAGGGCCCGAGGCGGGTCCCACAGTACAAGACTAGACAGTGTACAACACCGTGCATGCTCAATAAAACATCTGGACATAAACTCAAAGAAAAACAAAAAACAAAATGAGTGAAAGGTAAAAAACGCACATAGTATAACCAGCCCAGAACGGGCAACAAACCCCCCCCCCACCCTGCTCAGTCCCTTAAAACTGGGAAGAGCTTCCATTCCCCAGTCCCACATCAGCACGTTGGCTGCAAACGGGGGTAGATGTGCAAGAGGCGAGCCGGGGCCCACCGGATGTCCGGGGGGTGTCCGCTTGAGCACGACGCCTCTCCGCTCCTGGCCTCTCCATATGAAATTAACAAGCAGGTGGGGCAGGACATCAGACAAAAAGGGGGGAGGAAAGAACCCCATGACCGCGTTCATTGTGTCGTCCCCCCTCCCCTGCTAGGGTACTGATCTCCTACAGTCATGCCACACCTCACATAAACATAAACCGGCGGGGGAAAAATAAAAATTCTTCTCTTTCTGTTCCCTTCCCTTCTCTTTTCCAAGGAAGGATCCCCGCATGTGGGTGTAGGCTGCATAACATAGAAAGTAGGCTTAACTTAATGTTCTCCTGAGATACTCAGGGGCTCAAAACTTGAGTTGCAATGTCAGGTCATAGAAAGTAGGCTTAACTTAATGTTCTCCTGGGATATTCAGGGGCTCAAAACTTGTGTTGCAATGCCAGGTCATAGAAAGTAGGGTTAACTTAACGTTCTCCTGGGATACTCAGGGGCTCAAAACTTGTGTTGCAATGTCAGATATAAACAGAGTGTCTCTGGTACGGCTCTCCAGCCATGAGACCCCTAAAGGGGGTGTAGAGTCCTCCCAAGGTCCCACCGTATGGCCCCCCCGCAGGCCTTCGAAGGCAAGGATACTAGTCAGGGGAGGGGGCCTCGGAGGGAGAGACATCCAACCGAAGAAGGGGGGCAAAAAGCCAACAACATGGGGGTCAGAGTCTCCATCCAAGATGCGGGGGTTAGAGCAGGAAATGAGACGAGGGAGAAAACAAGGATGGTACTCACGGCTACTTGCTCAACGGTGCGGAGGTAGGGTGTCAAGCCAGTCAGAGGCCTCTCTCGGGGTGTTAAAGAACCGGAGGGATTCGCCATCTTGGACCCTGAGCCTGGCCGGGAAAAGGACGCTGTATTTGATGTTCCGGGCCCTCAGGGCTCCCTTGACCTGGTCAAAAGACTTGCGTTGCCGTTGAGTCTCAACGGAGTAGTCAGGGAAAATCATCAGCCTTGAATTCTGGAAGCGGATTTCTCCTTGCTGCCTGGCCGCCCGTAGGACCTCGTCTCTGTCCCTGAAGTTCAGGAGCCGCAGGATGAATGTCCTCGGGGGGGCTCCCGGAGGTCCTGGCTTAGGGGGAACCCTGTGCGCCCTCTCCGCGGTGTAGTGTGGGGAGAATCTCGCGTCCGGGAGGACGGATCGGAGCAAGTCCTCCACGTAGGCCGTCGGGTCCTTCCCCTCGACCCCCTCCGGGAGGCCGATGATGCGGAGATTGTTCCTCCGGTTTCTATTTTCGGCGTCTTCGGCCCTAAACTCCAAGGCCTTCACCTTAGTGTGGAGTGTGCGGAGGGAAGCCGAGTGATCACTGGAATCGTCTTCGAGGAGCCCGATGCGTTGCTCCGTCTCCGTGTCCCGAGAGCGGAGCTTGTCCATGTCCTGACGGATGAGCCCCACATCGAGCTGCACTTCCTCTATCTTGGCCGTCAGGGTGGACTGGCAGGTCGCTATGGCAGCCATCACCTCCGGGAGCCAGGATGGTCTGGAGTCCGCGGGGTCCGCGGGCGGATGAGACGCCATGCGGGAGGAGCGCGTGGTGCGCGTCTCCACGTGGTAGGCCGGAGGGGGCTGAGATACCTCCGTCTGTGGAGGGAAACGAAGCCTCTTTCCTTTACCGGACTGCGCCCGGGGGATCCCTCGCCTCATCCAGGTGGCAGCGGGCGGAAAGATATGAGGCTGCAGACCGCAGGAACGGATCTAAGGGGAGAAGCCAGCGGAGCTCACGGAGAATGCGACCGCTCACGTCGCCATCTTGGACACGCCCCCCCAAAAACCAATTTACACCAATTTCAGGCAAAAGTCCCAAAACACCAAATTTTGGATGGCCAGTTATCCCGAACCATAACCAATAGCGACTTACTTTGTTCACCACATTGTAGCCCCATATGTCCTGAACAGACCAAGCCAAGTTTGGGGTCCAAGGGTCCAATAGCCGTGGAGATATCGCGTCTCAAGCTAAATCTGTTTCCCCATAGACTCCCATGTTAAATGGTCCAACTTTGGAGGCAAGGTACTGGCCAGCCTTAGGTGCCAGTGACCCCACCTTTGGTAGACATGTAGCCGAGAGTCTCCTCTACAAATGTGGGTAGTTTGGAGGTCCTAGCACCAAAGGCCAGAGGGTACCTAGTTTGACCAGTAAATCAGTAAATTCCTGGTAAAAGGTCCAAAAAACATCAAATTTTTGATATGCTCCGGTTGCTATTCAGGAAGATGCTCCCCAAGTTTGAAGGCTCTAGCACCTTCCGTTCAAAAGTTATAGCCCAAAAACCAATTTACACCAATTTCAGGCAAAAGTCCCAAAACACCAAATTTTGGATGGCCAGTTATCCCGAACCATAACCGATAGCGACTTACTTTCTTCACCACATTGTAGCCCCATATGTCCTGAACAGACCAAGCCAAGTTTGGGGTCCAAGGGTCCAATAGCCGTGGAGATATCGCGTCTCAAGCTAACCCTGTTTCCCCATAGACTCCCATGTTAAACGGTCCATCTTTGGAGGCAAGGTACTGGCCAGCCTTAGGTGCCAGTGACCCCACCTTTGGTAGACATGTAGCCGAGAGTCTCCTCTACAAATGTGGGTAGTTTGGAGGTCCTAGCACCAAAGGCCAGAGGGTACCTAGTGTGACCAAGAAATCGGTAAATTCCTGGTAAAAAGTCGAAAAAAATTCAATTTTTTATATGCTCCGGTTGCTATTCAGGAAGATGCTCCCCAAGTTTGAAGGCTCTAGCACCTTCCGTTCAAAAGTTATAGCCCAAAAACCAATTTACACCAATTTCAGGCAAAAGTCCCAAAACACCAAATTTTGGATGGCCAGTTATCCCGAACCATAACCGATAGCAACTTACTTTCTTCACCACATTGTAGCCCCATATGTCCTGAACAGACCAAGCCAAGTTTGGGGTCCAAGGGTCCAATAGCCGTGGAGATATCGCGTCTCAAGCTAACCCTGTTTCCCCATAGACTCCCATGTTAAATGGTCCATCTTTGGAGGCAAGGTCCCAGCCAGCCTTAGGTGCCAGTGACCCCACCTTTGGTAGACATGTAGCCAAGAGTCTCCTCTACAAATGTGGGTAGTTTGGAGGTCCTAGCACCAAAGGCCAGAGGGTACCTAGTGTGACCAAGAAATCGGTAAATTCCTGGTAAAAAGTCGAAAAAACTTCAATTTTTTTATATGCTCCGGTTGCTATTCAGGAAGATGCTCCCCAAGTTTGAAGGCTCTAGCACCTTCCGTTCAAAAGTTATAGCCCAAAAACCAATTTACACCAATTTCAGGCAAAAGTCCCAAAACACCAAATTTTGGATGGCCAGTTATCCCGAACCATAACCGATAGCGACTTACTTTCTTCACCACATTGTAGCCCCATATGTCCTGAACAGACCAAGCCAAGTTTGGGGTCCAAGGGTCCAATAGCCGTGGAGATATCGCGTCTCAAGCTAACCCTGTTTCCCCATAGACTCCCATGTTAAATGGTCCATCTTTGGAGGCAAGGTCCCGGCCAGCCTTAGGTGCCAGTGACCCCACCTTTGGTAGACATGTAGCCGAGAGTCTCCTCTACAAATGTGGGTAGTTTGGAGGTCCTAGCACCAAAGGCCAGAGGGTACCTAGTGTGACCAAGAAATCGGTAAATTCCTGGTAAAAAGTCGAAAAAAATTCAATTTTTTATATGCTCCGGTTGCTATTCAGGAAGATGCTCCCCAAGTTTGAAGGCTCTAGCACCTTCCGTTCAAAAGTTATAGCCCAAAAACCAATTTACACCAATTTCAGGCAAAAGTCCCAAAACACCAAATTTTGGATGGCCAGTTATCCCGAACCATAACCGATAGCAACTTACTTTCTTCACCACATTGTAGCCCCATATGTCCTGAACAGACCAAGCCAAGTTTGGGGTCCAAGGGTCCAATAGCCGTGGAGATATCGCGTCTCAAGCTAACCCTGTTTCCCCATAGACTCCCATGTTAAATGGTCCATCTTTGGAGGCAAGGTCCCAGCTAGCCTTAGGTGCCAGTGACCCCACCTTTGGTAGACATGTAGCCAAGAGTCTCCTCTACAAATGTGGGTAGTTTGGAGGTCCTAGCACCAAAGGCCAGAGGGTACCTAGTGTGACCAAGAAATCGGTAAATTCCTGGTAAAAAGTCGAAAAAACTTCAATTTTTTTATATGCTCCGGTTGCTATTCAGGAAGATGCTCCCCAAGTTTGAAGGCTCTAGCACCTTCCGTTCAAAAGTTATAGCCCAAAAACCAATTTACACCAATTTCAGGCAAAAGTCCCAAAACACCAAATTTTGGATGGCCAGTTATCCCGAACCATAACCGATAGCGACTTACTTTCTTCACCACATTGTAGCCCCATATGTCCTGAACAGACCAAGCCAAGTTTGGGGTCCAAGGGTCCAATAGCCGTGGAGATATCGCGTCTCAAGCTAAATCTGTTTCCCCATAGACTCCCATGTTAAATGGTCCATCTTTGGAGGCAAGGTCCCGGCCAGCCTTAGGTGCCAGTGACCCCACCTTTGGTAGACATGTAGCCGAGAGTCTCCTCTACAAATGTGGGTAGTTTGGAGGTCCTAGCACCAAAGGCCAGAGGGTACCTAGTGTGACCAAGAAATCTGTAAATTCCTGGTAAAAAGTCGAAAAAACATCAAATTTTTGATATGCTCCGGTTGCTATTCAGGAAGATGCTCCCCAAGTTTGAAGGCTCTAGCACCTTCCGTTCAAAAGTTATAGCCCAAAAACCAATTTACACCAATTTCAGGCAAAAGTCCCAAAACACCAAATTTTGGATGGCCAGTTATCCCGAACCATAACCGATAGCGACTTACTTTCTTCACCACATTGTAGCCCCATATGTCCTGAACAGACCAAGCCAAGTTTGGGGTCCAAGGGTCCAATAGCCGTGGAGATATCGCGTCTCAAGCTAACCCTGTTTCCCCATAGACTCCCATGTTAAATGGTCCATCTTTGGAGGCAAGGTACCGGCCAGCCTTAGGTGCCAGTGACCCCACCTTTGGTAGACATGTAGCCGAGAGTCTCCTCTACAAATGTGGGTAGTTTGGAGGTCCTAGCACCAAAGGCCAGAGGGTACCTAGTGTGACCAAGAAATCGGTAAATTCCTGGTAAAAAGTCGAAAAAACTTCAATTTTTTATATGCTCCGGTTGCTATTCAGGAAGATGCTCCCCAAGTTTGAAGGCTCTAGCACCTTCCGTTCAAAAGTTATAGCCCAAAAACCAATTTACACCAATTTCAGGCAAAAGTCCCAAAACACCAAATTTTGGATGGCCAGTTATCCCGAACCATAACCGATAGCGACTTACTTTCTTCACCACATTGTAGCCCCATATGTCCTGAACAGACCAAGCCAAATTTGGGGTCCAAGGGTCCAATAGCCGTGGAGATATCGCGTCTCAAGCTAACCCTGTTTCCCCATAGACTCCCATGTTAAATGGTCCATCTTTGGAGGCAAGGTCCCGGCCAGCCTTAGGTGCCAGTGACCCCACCTTTGGTAGACATGTAGCCGAGAGTCTCCTCTACAAATGTGGGTAGTTTGGAGGTCCTAGCACCAGAGGCCAGAGGGTACCTAGTGTGACCAAGAAATCGGTAAATTCCTGGTAAAAAGTCGAAAAAACTTCAATTTTTTTATATGCTCCGGTTGCTATTCAGGAAGATGCTCCCCAAGTTTGAAGGCTCTAGCACCTTCCGTTCAAAAGTTATAGCCCAAAAACCAATTTACACCAATTTCAGGCAAAAGTCCCAAAACACCAAATTTTGGATGGCCAGTTATCCCGAACCATAACCGATAGCGACTTACTTTCTTCACCACATTGTAGCCCCATATGTCCTGAACAGACCAAGCCAAGTTTGGGGTCCAAGGGTCCAATAGCCGTGGAGATATCGCGTCTCAAGCTAACCCTGTTTCCCCATAGACTCCCATGTTAAATGGTCCATCTTTGGAGGCAAGGTACCGGCCAGCCTTAGGTGCCAGTGACCCCACCTTTGGTAGACATGTAGCCGAGAGTCTCCTCTACAAATGTGGGTAGTTTGGAGGTCCTAGCACCAAAGGCCAGAGGGTACCTAGTTTGACCAGTAAATCAGTAAATTCCTGGTAAAAGGTCGAAAAAACATCAAATTTTTGATATGCTCCGGTTGCTATTCAGGAAGATGCTCCCCAAGTTTGAAGGCTCTAGCACCTTCCGTTCAAAAGTTATAGCCCAAAAACCAATTTACACCAATTTCAGGCAAAAGTCCCAAAACACCAAATTTTGGATGGCCAGTTATCCCGAACCATAACCGATAGCGACTTACTTTCTTCACCACATTGTAGCCCCATATGTCCTGAACAGACCAAGCCAAGTTTGGGGTCCAAGGGTCCAATAGCCGTGGAGATATCGCGTCTCAAGCTAACCCTGTTTCCCCATAGACTCCCATGTTAAATGGTCCATCTTTGGAGGCAAGGTACCGGCCAGCCTTAGGTGCCAGTGACCCCACCTTTGGTAGACATGTAGCCGAGAGTCTCCTCTACAAATGTGGGTAGTTTGGAGGTCCTAGCACCAAAGGCCAGAGGGTACCTAGTGTGACCAAGAAATCGGTAAATTCCTGGTAAAAAGTCGAAAAAAATTCAATTTTTTATATGCTCCGGTTGCTATTCAGGAAGATGCTCCCCAAGTTTGAAGGCTCTAGCACCTTCCGTTCAAAAGTTATAGCCCAAAAAACAATTTACACCAATTTCAGGCAAAAGTCCCAAAACACCAAATTTTGGATGGCCAGTTATCCCGAACCATAACCGATAGCGACTTACTTTCTTCACCACATTGTAGCCCCATATGTCCTGAACAGACCAAGCCAAGTTTGGGGTCCAAGGGTCCAATAGCCGTGGAGATATCGCGTCTCAAGCTAACCCTGTTTCCCCATAGACTCCCATGTTAAATGGTCCATCTTTGGAGGCAAGGTCCCAGCCAGCCTTAGGTGCCAGTGACCCCACCTTTGGTAGACATGTAGCCGAGAGTCTCCTCTACAAATGTGGGTAGTTTGGAGGTCCTAGCACCAAAGGCCAGAGGGTACCTAGTGTGACCAAGAAATCTGTAAATTCCTGGTAAAAAGTCGAAAAAACTTCAATTTTTTTATATGCTCCGGTTGCTATTCAGGAAGATGCTCCCCAAGTTTGAAGGCTCTAGCACCTTCCGTTCAAAAGTTATAGCCCAAAAACCAATTTACACCAATTTCAGGCAAAAGTCCCAAAACACCAAATTTTGGATGGCCAGTTATCCCGAACCATAACCGATAGCGACTTACTTTCTTCACCACATTGTAGCCCCATATGTCCTGAACAGACCAAGCCAAGTTTGGGGTCCAAGGGTCCAATAGCCGTGGAGATATCGCGTCTCAAGCTAACCCTGTTTCCCCATAGACTCCCATGTTAAATGGTCCATCTTTGGAGGCAAGGTCCCAGCCAGCCTTAGGTGCCAGTGACCCCACCTTTGGTAGACATGTAGCCGAGAGTCTCCTCTACAAATGTGGGTAGTTTGGAGGTCCTAGCACCAAAGGCCAGAGGGTACCTAGTGTGACCAAGAAATCGGTAAATTCCTGGTAAAAAGTCGAAAAAACTTCAATTTTTTTATATGCTCCGGTTGCTATTCAGGAAGATGCTCCCCAAGTTTGAAGGCTCTAGCACCTTCCGTTCAAAAGTTATAGCCCAAAAACCAATTTACACCAATTTCAGGCAAAAGTCCCAAAACACCAAATTTTGGATGGCCAGTTATCCCGAACCATAACCGATAGCGACTTACTTTCTTCACCACATTGTAGCCCCATATGTCCTGAACAGACCAAGCCAAGTTTGGGGTCCAAGGGTCCAATAGCCGTGGAGATATCGCGTCTCAAGCTAAATCTGTTTCCCCATAGACTCCCATGTTAAATGGTCCATCTTTGGAGGCAAGGTCCCGGCCAGCCTTAGGTGCCAGTGACCCCACCTTTGGTAGACATGTAGCCGAGAGTCTCCTCTACAAATGTGGGTAGTTTGGAGGTCCTAGCACCAAAGGCCAGAGGGTACCTAGTGTGACCAAGAAATCGGTAAATTCCTGGTAAAAAGTCGAAAAAACTTCAATTTTTTTATATGCTCCGGTTGCTATTCAGGAAGATGCTCCCCAAGTTTGAAGGCTCTAGCACCTTCCGTTCAAAAGTTATAGCCCAAAAACCAATTTACACCAATTTCAGGCAAAAGTCCCAAAACACCAAATTTTGGATGGCCAGTTATCCCGAACCATAACCGATAGCAACTTACTTTCTTCACCACATTGTAGCCCCATATGTCCTGAACAGACCAAGCCAAGTTTGGGGTCCAAGGGTCCAATAGCCGTGGAGATATCGCGTCTCAAGCTAACCCTGTTTCCCCATAGACTCCCATGTTAAATGGTCCATCTTTGGAGGCAAGGTCCCAGCCAGCCTTAGGTGCCAGTGACCCCACCTTTGGTAGACATGTAGCCGAGAGTCTCCTCTACAAATGTGGGTAGTTTGGAGGTCCTAGCACCAAAGGCCAGAGGGTACCTAGTGTGACCAAGAAATCGGTAAATTCCTGGTAAAAAGTCGAAAAAACTTCAATTTTTTTATATGCTCCGGTTGCTATTCAGGAAGATGCTCCCCAAGTTTGAAGGCTCTAGCACCTTCCGTTCAAAAGTTATAGCCCAAAAACCAATTTACACCAATTTCAGGCAAAAGTCCCAAAACACCAAATTTTGGATGGCCAGTTATCCCGAACCATAACCGATAGCGACTTACTTTCTTCACCACATTGTAGCCCCATATGTCCTGAACAGACCAAGCCAAGTTTGGGGTCCAAGGGTCCAATAGCCGTGGAGATATCGCGTCTCAAGCTAACCCTGTTTCCCCATAGACTCCCATGTTAAATGGTCCATCTTTGGAGGCAAGGTCCCGGCCAGCCTTAGGTGCCAGTGACCCCACCTTTGGTAGACATGTAGCCGAGAGTCTCCTCTACAAATGTGGGTAGTTTGGAGGTCCTAGCACCAAAGGCCAGAGGGTACCTAGTGTGACCAAGAAATCTGTAAATTCCTGGTAAAAAGTCGAAAAAACATCAAATTTTTGATATGCTCCGGTTGCTATTCAGGAAGATGCTCCCCAAGTTTGAAGGCTCTAGCACCTTCCGTTCAAAAGTTATAGCCCAAAAACCAATTTACACCAATTTCAGGCAAAAGTCCCAAAACACCAAATTTTGGATGGCCAGTTATCCCGAACCATAACCGATAGCGACTTACTTTCTTCACCACATTGTAGCCCCATATGTCCTGAACAGACCAAGCCAAGTTTGGGGTCCAAGGGTCCAATAGCCGTGGAGATATCGCGTCTCAAGCTAACCCTGTTTCCCCATAGACTCCCATGTTAAATGGTCCATCTTTGGAGGCAAGGTACCGGCCAGCCTTAGGTGCCAGTGACCCCACCTTTGGTAGACATGTAGCCGAGAGTCTCCTCTACAAATGTGGGTAGTTTGGAGGTCCTAGCACCAAAGGCCAGAGGGTACCTAGTGTGACCAAGAAATCGGTAAATTCCTGGTAAAAAGTCGAAAAAACTTCAATTTTTTATATGCTCCGGTTGCTATTCAGGAAGATGCTCCCCAAGTTTGAAGGCTCTAGCACCTTCCGTTCAAAAGTTATAGCCCAAAAACCAATTTACACCAATTTCAGGCAAAAGTCCCAAAACACCAAATTTTGGATGGCCAGTTATCCCGAACCATAACCGATAGCGACTTACTTTCTTCACCACATTGTAGCCCCATATGTCCTGAACAGACCAAGCCAAGTTTGGGGTCCAAGGGTCCAATAGCCGTGGAGATATCGCGTCTCAAGCTAACCCTGTTTCCCCATAGACTCCCATGTTAAATGGTCCATCTTTGGAGGCAAGGTCCCGGCCAGCCTTAGGTGCCAGTGACCCCACCTTTGGTAGACATGTAGCCGAGAGTCTCCTCTACAAATGTGGGTAGTTTGGAGGTCCTAGCACCAAAGGCCAGAGGGTACCTAGTGTGACCAAGAAATCGGTAAATTCCTGGTAAAAAGTCGAAAAAACTTCAATTTTTTATATGCTCCGGTTGCTATTCAGGAAGATGCTCCCCAAGTTTGAAGGCTCTAGCACCTTCCGTTCAAAAGTTATAGCCCAAAAACCAATTTACACCAATTTCAGGCAAAAGTCCCAAAACACCAAATTTTGGATGGCCAGTTATCCCGAACCATAACCGATAGCGACTTACTTTCTTCACCACATTGTAGCCCCATATGTCCTGAACAGACCAAGCCAAGTTTGGGGTCCAAGGGTCCAATAGCCGTGGAGATATCGCGTCTCAAGCTAACCCTGTTTCCCCATAGACTCCCATGTTAAATGGTCCATCTTTGGAGGCAAGGTACCGGCCAGCCTTAGGTGCCAGTGACCCCACCTTTGGTAGACATGTAGCCGAGAGTCTCCTCTACAAATGTGGGTAGGTTGGAGGTCCTAGCACCAAAGGCCAGAGGGTACCTAGTGTGACCAAGAAATCGGTAAATTCCTGGTAAAAAGTCGAAAAAACTTCAATTTTTTATATGCTCCGGTTGCTATTCAGGAAGATGCTCCCCAAGTTTGAAGGCTCTAGCACCTTCCGTTCAAAAGTTATAGCCCAAAAACCAATTTACACCAATTTCAGGCAAAAGTCCCAAAACACCAAATTTTGGATGGCCAGTTATCCCGAACCATAACCGATAGCGACTTACTTTCTTCACCACATTGTAGCCCCATATGTCCTGAACAGACCAAGCCAAGTTTGGGGTCCAAGGGTCCAATAGCCGTGGAGATATCGCGTCTCAAGCTAACCCTGTTTCCCCATAGACTCCCATGTTAAATGGTCCATCTTTGGAGGCAAGGTACCGGCCAGCCTTAGGTGCCAGTGACCCCACCTTTGGTAGACATGTAGCCGAGAGTCTCCTCTACAAATGTGGGTAGTTTGGAGGTCCTAGCACCAAAGGCCAGAGGGTACCTAGTGTGACCAAGAAATCGGTAAATTCCTGGTAAAAAGTCGAAAAAACTTCAATTTTTTATATGCTCCGGTTGCTATTCAGGAAGATGCTCCCCAAGTTTGAAGGCTCTAGCACCTTCCGTTCAAAAGTTATAGCCCAAAAACCAATTTACACCAATTTCAGGCAAAAGTCCCAAAACACCAAATTTTGGATGGCCAGTTATCCCGAACCATAACCGATAGCGACTTACTTTCTTCACCACATTGTAGCCCCATATGTCCTGAACAGACCAAGCCAAATTTGGGGTCCAAGGGTCCAATAGCCGTGGAGATATCGCGTCTCAAGCTAACCCTGTTTCCCCATAGACTCCCATGTTAAATGGTCCATCTTTGGAGGCAAGGTCCCGGCCAGCCTTAGGTGCCAGTGACCCCACCTTTGGTAGACATGTAGCCGAGAGTCTCCTCTACAAATGTGGGTAGTTTGGAGGTCCTAGCACCAAAGGCCAGAGGGTACCTAGTGTGACCAAGAAATCGGTAAATTCCTGGTAAAAAGTCGAAAAAACTTCAATTTTTTTATATGCTCCGGTTGCTATTCAGGAAGATGCTCCCCAAGTTTGAAGGCTCTAGCACCTTCCGTTCAAAAGTTATAGCCCAAAAACCAATTTACACCAATTTCAGGCAAAAGTCCCAAAACACCAAATTTTGGATGGCCAGTTATCCCGAACCATAACCGATAGCGACTTACTTTCTTCACCACATTGTAGCCCCATATGTCCTGAACAGACCAAGCCAAGTTTGGGGTCCAAGGGTCCAATAGCCGTGGAGATATCGCGTCTCAAGCTAACCCTGTTTCCCCATAGACTCCCATGTTAAATGGTCCATCTTTGGAGGCAAGGTCCCAGGCCAGCCTTAGGTGCCAGTGACCCCACCTTTGGTAGACATGTAGCCGAGAGTCTCCTCTACAAATGTGGGTAGTTTGGAGGTCCTAGCACCAAAGGCCAGAGGGTACCTAGTGTGACCAAGAAATCGGTAAATTCCTGGTAAAAAGTCGAAAAAACTTCAATTTTTTTATATGCTCCGGTTGCTATTCAGGAAGATGCTCCCCAAGTTTGAAGGCTCTAGCACCTTCCGTTCAAAAGTTATAGCCCAAAAACCAATTTACACCAATTTCAGGCAAAAGTCCCAAAACACCAAATTTTGGATGGCCAGTTATCCCGAACCATAACCGATAGCGACTTACTTTCTTCACCACATTGTAGCCCCATATGTCCTGAACAGACCAAGCCAAGTTTGGGGTCCAAGGGTCCAATAGCCGTGGAGATATCGCGTCTCAAGCTAACCCTGTTTCCCCATAGACTCCCATGTTAAATGGTCCATCTTTGGAGGCAAGGTCCCGGCCAGCCTTAGGTGCCAGTGACCCCACCTTTGGTAGACATGTAGCCGAGAGTCTCCTCTACAAATGTGGGTAGTTTGGAGGTCCTAGCACCAAAGGCCAGAGGGTACCTAGTGTGACCAAGAAATCGGTAAATTCCTGGTAAAAAGTCGAAAAAACTTCAATTTTTTATATGCTCCGGTTGCTATTCAGGAAGATGCTCCCCAAGTTTGAAGGCTCTAGCACCTTCCGTTCAAAAGTTATAGCCCAAAAACCAATTTACACCAATTTCAGGCAAAAGTCCCAAAACACCAAATTTTGGATGGCCAGTTATCCCGAACCATAACCGATAGCGACTTACTTTCTTCACCACATTGTAGCCCCATATGTCCTGAACAGACCAAGCCAAGTTTGGGGTCCAAGGGTCCAATAGCCGTGGAGATATCGCGTCTCAAGCTAACCCTGTTTCCCCATAGACTCCCATGTTAAATGGTCCATCTTTGGAGGCAAGGTACCGGCCAGCCTTAGGTGCCAGTGACCCCACCTTTGGTAGACATGTAGCCGAGAGTCTCCTCTACAAATGTGGGTAGTTTGGAGGTCCTAGCACCAAAGGCCAGAGGGTACCTAGTGTGACCAAGAAATCGGTAAATTCCTGGTAAAAAGTCGAAAAAACTTCAATTTTTTATATGCTCTGGTTGCTATTCAGGAAGATGCTCCCCAAGTTTGAAGGCTCTAGCACCTTCCGTTCAAAAGTTATAGCCCAAAAACCAATTTACACCAATTTCAGGCAAAAGTCCCAAAACACCAAATTTTGGATGGCCAGTTATCCCGAACCATAACCGATAGCGACTTACTTTCTTCACCACATTGTAGCCCCATATGTCCTGAACAGACCAAGCCAAGTTTGGGGTCCAAGGGTCCAATAGCCGTGGAGATATCGCGTCTCAAGCTAACCCTGTTTCCCCATAGACTCCCATGTTAAATGGTCCATCTTTGGAGGCAAGGTACCGGCCAGCCTTAGGTGCCAGTGACCCCACCTTTGGTAGACATGTAGCCGAGAGTCTCCTCTACAAATGTGGGTAGTTTGGAGGTCCTAGCACCAAAGGCCAGAGGGTACCTAGTGTGACCAAGAAATCGGTAAATTCCTGGTAAAAAGTCGAAAAAACTTCAATTTTTTATATGCTCCGGTTGCTATTCAGGAAGATGCTCCCCAAGTTTGAAGGCTCTAGCACCTTCCGTTCAAAAGTTATAGCCCAAAAACCAATTTACACCAATTTCAGGCAAAAGTCCCAAAACACCAAATTTTGGATGGCCAGTTATCCCGAACCATAACCGATAGCGACTTACTTTCTTCACCACATTGTAGCCCCATATGTCCTGAACAGACCAAGCCAAGTTTGGGGTCCAAGGGTCCAATAGCCGTGGAGATATCGCGTCTCAAGCTAACCCTGTTTCCCCATAGACTCCCATGTTAAATGGTCCATCTTTGGAGGCAAGGTCCCGGCCAGCCTTAGGTGCCAGTGACCCCACCTTTGGTAGACATGTAGCCGAGAGTCTCCTCTACAAATGTGGGTAGTTTGGAGGTCCTAGCACCAAAGGCCAGAGGGTACCTAGTGTGACCAAGAAATCGGTAAATTCCTGGTAAAAAGTCGAAAAAACTTCAATTTTTTATATGCTCCGGTTGCAATTCAGGAAGATGCTCCCCAAGTTTGAAGGCTCTAGCACCTTCCGTTCAAAAGTTATAGCCCAAAAACCAATTTACACCAATTTCAGGCAAAAGTCCCAAAACACCAAATTTTGGATGGCCAGTTATCCCGAACCATAACCGATAGCGACTTACTTTCTTCACCACATTGTAGCCCCATATGTCCTGAACAGACCAAGCCAAGTTTGGGGTCCAAGGGTCCAATAGCCGTGGAGATATCGCGTCTCAAGCTAACCCTGTTTCCCCATAGACTCCCATGTTAAATGGTCCATCTTTGGAGGCAAGGTCCCGGCCAGCCTTAGGTGCCAGTGACCCCACCTTTGGTAGACATGTAGCCGAGAGTCTCCTCTACAAATGTGGGTAGTTTGGAGGTCCTAGCACCAAAGGCCAGAGGGTACCTAGTGTGACCAAGAAATCGGTAAATTCCTGGTAAAAAGTCGAAAAAACTTCAATTTTTTATATGCTCCGGTTGCTATTCAGGAAGATGCTCCCCAAGTTTGAAGGCTCTAGCACCTTCCGTTCAAAAGTTATAGCCCAAAAACCAATTTACACCAATTTCAGGCAAAAGTCCCAAAACACCAAATTTTGGATGGCCAGTTATCCCGAACCATAACCGATAGCGACTTACTTTCTTCACCACATTGTAGCCCCATATGTCCTGAACAGACCAAGCCAAGTTTGGGGTCCAAGGGTCCAATAGCCGTGGAGATATCGCGTCTCAAGCTAACCCTGTTTCCCCATAGACTCCCATGTTAAATGGTCCATCTTTGGAGGCAAGGTCCCAGCCAGCCTTAGGTGCCAGTGACCCCACCTTTGGTAGACATGTAGCCGAGAGTCTCCTCTACAAATGTGGGTAGTTTGGAGGTCCTAGCACCAAAGGCCAGAGGGTACCTAGTGTGACCAAGAAATCGGTAAATTCCTGGTAAAAAGTCAAAAAAACTTCAATTTTTTTATATGCTCCGGTTGCTATTCAGGAAGATGCTCCCCAAGTTTGAAGGCTCTAGCACCTTCCGTTCAAAAGTTATAGCCCAAAAACCAATTTACACCAATTTCAGGCAAAAGTCCCAAAACACCAAATTTTGGATGGCCAGTTATCCCGAACCATAACCGATAGCGACTTACTTTCTTCACCACATTGTAGCCCCATATGTCCTGAACAGACCAAGCCAAGTTTGGGGTCCAAGGGTCCAATAGCCGTGGAGATATCGCGTCTCAAGCTAACCCTGTTTCCCCATAGACTCCCATGTTCAATGGTCCATCTTTGGAGGCAAGGTCCCGGCCAGCCTTAGGTGCCAGTGACCCCACCTTTGGTAGACATGTAGCCGAGAGTCTCCTCTACAAATGTGGGTAGTTTGGAGGTCCTAGCACCAAAGGCCAGAGGGTACCTAGTGTGACCAAGAAATCGGTAAATTCCTGGTAAAAAGTCGAAAAAACTTCAATTTTTTTATATGCTCCGGTTGCTATTCAGGAAGATGCTCCCCAAGTTTGAAGGCTCTAGCACCTTCCGTTCAAAAGTTATAGCCCAAAAACCAATTTACACCAATTTCAGGCAAAAGTCCCAAAACACCAAATTTTGGATGGCCAGTTATCCCGAACCATAACCGATAGCGACTTACTTTCTTCACCACATTGTAGCCCCATATGTCCTGAACAGACCAAGCCAAGTTTGGGGTCCAAGGGTCCAATAGCCGTGGAGATATCGCGTCTCAAGCTAACCCTGTTTCCCCATAGACTCCCATGTTAAATGGTCCATCTTTGGAGGCAAGGTCCCGGCCAGCCTTAGGTGCCAGTGACCCCACCTTTGGTAGACATGTAGCCGAGAGTCTCCTCTACAAATGTGGGTAGTTTGGAGGTCCTAGCACCAAAGGCCAGAGGGTACCTAGTGTGACCAAGAAATCGGTAAATTCCTGGTAAAAAGTCGAAAAAACTTCAATTTTTTATATGCTCCGGTTGCTATTCAGGAAGATGCTCCCCAAGTTTGAAGGCTCTAGCACCTTCCGTTCAAAAGTTATAGCCCAAAAACCAATTTACACCAATTTCAGGCAAAAGTCCCAAAACACCAAATTTTGGATGGCCAGTTATCCCGAACCATAACCGATAGCGACTTACTTTCTTCACCACATTGTAGCCCCATATGTCCTGAACAGACCAAGCCAAGTTTGGGGTCCAAGGGTCCAATAGCCGTGGAGATATCGCGTCTCAAGCTAACCCTGTTTCCCCATAGACTCCCATGTTAAATGGTCCATCTTTGGAGGCAAGGTACCGGCCAGCCTTAGGTGCCAGTGACCCCACCTTTGGTAGACAGGTAGCCGAGAGTCTCCTCTACAAATGTGGGTAGTTTGGAGGTCCTAGCACCAAAGGCCAGAGGGTACCTAGTGTGACCAAGAAATCGGTAAATTCCTGGTAAAAAGTCGAAAAAACTTCAATTTTTTATATGCTCCGGTTGCTATTCAGGAAGATGCTCCCCAAGTTTGAAGGCTCTAGCACCTTCCGTTCAAAAGTTATAGCCCAAAAACCAATTTACACCAATTTCAGGCAAAAGTCCCAAAACACCAAATTTTGGATGGCCAGTTATCCCGAACCATAACCGATAGCGACTTACTTTCTTCACCACATTGTAGCCCCATATGTCCTGAACAGACCAAGCCAAGTTTGGGGTCCAAGGGTCCAATAGCCGTGGAGATATCGCGTCTCAAGCTAACCCTGTTTCCCCATAGACTCCCATGTTAAATGGTCCATCTTTGGAGGCAAGGTCCCGGCCAGCCTTAGGTGCCAGTGACCCCACCTTTGGTAGACATGTAGCCGAGAGTCTCCTCTACAAATGTGGGTAGTTTGGAGGTCCTAGCACCAAAGGCCAGAGGGTACCTAGTGTGACCAAGAAATCGGTAAATTCCTGGTAAAAAGTCGAAAAAACTTCAATTTTTTATATGCTCCGGTTGCTATTCAGGAAGATGCTCCCCAAGTTTGAAGGCTCTAGCACCTTCCGTTCAAAAGTTATAGCCCAAAAACCAATTTACACCAATTTCAGGCAGAAGTCCCAAAACACCAAATTTTGGATGGCCAGTTATCCCGAACCATAACCGATAGCGACTTACTTTCTTCACCACATTGTAGCCCCATATGTCCTGAACAGACCAAGCCAAGTTTGGGGTCCAAGGGTCCAATAGCCGTGGAGATATCGCGTCTCAAGCTAACCCTGTTTCCCCATAGACTCCCATGTTAAACGGTCCATCTTTGGAGGCAAGGTCCCGGCCAGCCTTAGGTGCCAGTGACCCCACCTTTGGTAGACATGTAGCCGAGAGTCTCCTCTACAAATGTGGGTAGTTTGGAGGTCCTAGCACCAAAGGCCAGAGGGTACCTAGTGTGACCAAGAAATCGGTAAATTCCTGGTAAAAAGTCGAAAAAACTTCAATTTTTTATATGCTCCGGTTGCAATTCAGGAAGATGCTCCCCAAGTTTGAAGGCTCTAGCACCTTCCGTTCAAAAGTTATAGCCCAAAAACCAATTTACACCAATTTCAGGCAAAAGTCCCAAAACACCAAATTTTGGATGGCCAGTTATCCCGAACCATAACCGATAGCGACTTACTTTCTTCACCACATTGTAGCCCCATATGTCCTGAACAGACCAAGCCAAGTTTGGGGTCCAAGGGTCCAATAGCCGTGGAGATATCGCGTCTCAAGCTAACCCTGTTTCCCCATAGACTCCCATGTTAAATGGTCCATCTTTGGAGGCAAGGTCCCGGCCAGCCTTAGGTGCCAGTGACCCCACCTTTGGTAGACATGTAGCCGAGAGTCTCCTCTACAAATGTGGGTAGTTTGGAGGTCCTAGCACCAAAGGCCAGAGGGTACCTAGTGTGACCAAGAAATCGGTAAATTCCTGGTAAAAAGTCGAAAAAACTTCAATTTTTTATATGCTCCGGTTGCAATTCAGGAAGATGCTCCCCAAGTTTGAAGGCTCTAGCACCTTCCGTTCAAAAGTTATAGCCCAAAAACCAATTTACACCAATTTCAGGCAAAAGTCCCAAAACACCAAATTTTGGATGGCCAGTTATCCCGAACCATAACCGATAGCGACTTACTTTCTTCACCACATTGTAGCCCCATATGTCCTGAACAGACCAAGCCAAGTTTGGGGTCCAAGGGTCCAATAGCCGTGGAGATATCGCGTCTCAAGCTAACCCTGTTTCCCCATAGACTCCCATGTTAAATGGTCCATCTTTGGAGGCAAGGTCCCGGCCAGCCTTAGGTGCCAGTGACCCCACCTTTGGTAGACATGTAGCCGAGAGTCTCCTCTACAAATGTGGGTAGTTTGGAGGTCCTAGCACCAAAGGCCAGAGGGTACCTAGTGTGACCAAGAAATCGGTAAATTCCTGGTAAAAAGTCGAAAAAACTTCAATTTTTTATATGCTCCGGTTGCTATTCAGGAAGATGCTCCCCAAGTTTGAAGGCTCTAGCACCTTCCGTTCAAAAGTTATAGCCCAAAAACCAATTTACACCAATTTCAGGCAAAAGTCCCAAAACACCAAATTTTGGATGGCCAGTTATCCCGAACCATAACCGATAGCGACTTACTTTCTTCACCACATTGTAGCCCCATATGTCCTGAACAGACCAAGCCAAGTTTGGGGTCCAAGGGTCCAATAGCCGTGGAGATATCGCGTCTCAAGCTAACCCTGTTTCCCCATAGACTCCCATGTTAAATGGTCCATCTTTGGAGGCAAGGTCCCGGCCAGCCTTAGGTGCCAGTGACCCCACCTTTGGTAGACATGTAGCCGAGAGTCTCCTCTACAAATGTGGGTAGTTTGGAGGTCCTAGCACCAAAGGCCAGAGGGTACCTAGTGTGACCAAGAAATCGGTAAATTCCTGGTAAAAAGTCGAAAAAACTTCAATTTTTTATATGCTCCGGTTGCTATTCAGGAAGATGCTCCCCAAGTTTGAAGGCTCTAGCACCTTCCGTTCAAAAGTTATAGCCCAAAAACCAATTTACACCAATTTCAGGCAAAAGTCCCAAAACACCAAATTTTGGATGGCCAGTTATCCCGAACCATAACCGATAGCGACTTACTTTCTTCACCACATTGTAGCCCCATATGTCCTGAACAGACCAAGCCAAGTTTGGGGTCCAAGGGTCCAATAGCCGTGGAGATATCGCGTCTCAAGCTAACCCTGTTTCCCCATAGACTCCCATGTTAAATGGTCCATCTTTGGAGGCAAGGTACCGGCCAGCCTTAGGTGCCAGTGACCCCACCTTTGGTAGACATGTAGCCGAGAGTCTCCTCTACAAATGTGGGTAGTTTGGAGGTCCTAGCACCAAAGGCCAGAGGGTACCTAGTGTGACCAAGAAATCGGTAAATTCCTGGTAAAAAGTCGAAAAAACTTCAATTTTTTATATGCTCCGGTTGCTATTCAGGAAGATGCTCCCCAAGTTTGAAGGCTCTAGCACCTTCCGTTCAAAAGTTATAGCCCAAAAACCAATTTACACCAATTTCAGGCAAAAGTCCCAAAACACCAAATTTTGGATGGCCAGTTATCCCGAACCATAACTGATAGCGACTTACTTTCTTCACCACATTGTAGCCCCATATGTCCTGAACAGACCAAGCCAAGTTTGGGGTCCAAGGGTCCAATAGCCGTGGAGATATCGCGTCTCAAGCTAACCCTGTTTCCCCATAGACTCCCATGTTAAATGGTCCATCTTTGGAGGCAAGGTCCCGGCCAGCCTTAGGTGCCAGTGACCCCACCTTTGGTAGACATGTAGCCGAGAGTCTCCTCTACAAATGTGGGTAGTTTGGAGGTCCTAGCACCAAAGGCCAGAGGGTACCTAGTGTGACCAAGAAATCGGTAAATTCCTGGTAAAAAGTCGAAAAAACTTCAATTTTTTATATGCTCCGGTTGCTATTCAGGAAGATGCTCCCCAAGTTTGAAGGCTCTAGCACCTTCCGTTCAAAAGTTATAGCCCAAAAACCAATTTACACCAATTTCAGGCAAAAGTCCCAAAACACCAAATTTTGGATGGCCAGTTATCCCGAACCATAACCGATAGCGACTTACTTTCTTCACCACATTGTAGCCCCATATGTCCTGAACAGACCAAGCCAAGTTTGGGGTCCAAGGGTCCAATAGCCGTGGAGATATCGCGTCTCAAGCTAACCCTGTTTCCCCATAGACTCCCATGTTAAATGGTCCATCTTTGGAGGCAAGGTCCCGGCCAGCCTTAGGTGCCAGTGACCCCACCTTTGGTAGACATGTAGCCGAGAGTCTCCTCTACAAATGTGGGTAGTTTGGAGGTCCTAGCACCAAAGGCCAGAGGGTACCTAGTGTGACCAAGAAATCGGTAAATTCCTGGTAAAAAGTCGAAAAAACTTCAATTTTTTATATGCTCCGGTTGCTATTCAGGAAGATGCTCCCCAAGTTTGAAGGCTCTAGCACCTTCCGTTCAAAAGTTATAGCCCAAAAACCAATTTACACCAATTTCAGGCAAAAGTCCCAAAACACCAAATTTTGGATGGCCAGTTATCCCGAACCATAACTGATAGCGACTTACTTTCTTCACCACATTGTAGCCCCATATGTCCTGAACAGACCAAGCCAAGTTTGGGGTCCAAGGGTCCAATAGCCGTGGAGATATCGCGTCTCAAGCTAACCCTGTTTCCCCATAGACTCCCATGTTAAATGGTCCATCTTTGGAGGCAAGGTCCCGGCCAGCCTTAGGTGCCAGTGACCCCACCTTTGGTAGACATGTAGCCGAGAGTCTCCTCTACAAATGTGGGTAGTTTGGAGGTCCTAGCACCAAAGGCCAGAGGGTACCTAGTGTGACCAAGAAATCGGTAAATTCCTGGTAAAAAGTCGAAAAAACTTCAATTTTTTATATGCTCCGGTTGCAATTCAGGAAGATGCTCCCCAAGTTTGAAGGCTCTAGCACCTTCCGTTCAAAAGTTATAGCCCAAAAACCAATTTACACCAATTTCAGGCAAAAGTCCCAAAACACCAAATTTTGGATGGCCAGTTATCCCGAACCATAACCGATAGCGACTTACTTTCTTCACCACATTGTAGCCCCATATGTCCTGAACAGACCAAGCCAAGTTTGGGGTCCAAGGGTCCAATAGCCGTGGAGATATCGCGTCTCAAGCTAACCCTGTTTCCCCATAGACTCCCATGTTAAATGGTCCATCTTTGGAGGCAAGGTACCGGCCAGCCTTAGGTGCCAGTGACCCCACCTTTGGTAGACATGTAGCCAAGAGTCTCCTCTACAAATGTGGGTAGTTTGGAGGTCCTAGCACCAAAGGCCAGAGGGTACCTAGTGTGACCAAGAAATCGGTAAATTCCTGGTAAAAAGTCGAAAAAACTTCAATTTTTTATATGCTCCGGTTGCTATTCAGGAAGATGCTCCCCAAGTTTGAAGGCTCTAGCACCTTCCGTTCAAAAGTTATAGCCCAAAAACCAATTTACACCAATTTCAGGCAAAAGTCCCAAAACACCAAATTTTGGATGGCCAGTTATCCCGAACCATAACCGATAGCGACTTACTTTCTTCACCACATTGTAGCCCCATATGTCCTGAACAGACCAAGCCAAGTTTGGGGTCCAAGGGTCCAATAGCCGTGGAGATATCGCGTCTCAAGCTAACCCTGTTTCCCCATAGACTCCCATGTTAAATGGTCCATCTTTGGAGGCAAGGTCCCGGCCAGCCTTAGGTGCCAGTGACCCCACCTTTGGTAGACATGTAGCCGAGAGTCTCCTCTACAAATGTGGGTAGTTTGGAGGTCCTAGCACCAAAGGCCAGAGGGTACCTAGTGTGACCAAGAAATCGGTAAATTCCTGGTAAAAAGTCGAAAAAACTTCAATTTTTTATATGCTCCGGTTGCTATTCAGGAAGATGCTCCCCAAGTTTGAAGGCTCTAGCACCTTCCGTTCAAAAGTTATAGCCCAAAAACCAATTTACACCAATTTCAGGCAAAAGTCCCAAAACACCAAATTTTGGATGGCCAGTTATCCCGAACCATAACCGATAGCGACTTACTTTCTTCACCACATTGTAGCCCCATATGTCCTGAACAGACCAAGCCAAGTTTGGGGTCCAAGGGTCCAATAGCCGTGGAGATATCGCGTCTCAAGCTAACCCTGTTTCCCCATAGACTCCCATGTTAAATGGTCCATCTTTGGAGGCAAGGTCCCGGCCAGCCTTAGGTGCCAGTGACCCCACCTTTGGTAGACATGTAGCCGAGAGTCTCCTCTACAAATGTGGGTAGTTTGGAGGTCCTAGCACCAAAGGCCAGAGGGTACCTAGTGTGACCAAGAAATCGGTAAATTCCTGGTAAAAAGTCGAAAAAACTTCAATTTTTTTATATGCTCCGGTTGCTATTCAGGAAGATGCTCCCCAAGTTTGAAGGCTCTAGCACCTTCCGTTCAAAAGTTATAGCCCAAAAACCAATTTACACCAATTTCAGGCAAAAGTCCCAAAACACCAAATTTTGGATGGCCAGTTATCCCGAACCATAACCGATAGCGACTTACTTTCTTCACCACATTGTAGCCCCATATGTCCTGAACAGACCAAGCCAAGTTTGGGGTCCAAGGGTCCAATAGCCGTGGAGATATCGCGTCTCAAGCTAACCCTGTTTCCCCATAGACTCCCATGTTAAATGGTCCATCTTTGGAGGCAAGGTACCGGCCAGCCTTAGGTGCCAGTGACCCCACCTTTGGTAGACATGTAGCCGAGAGTCTCCTCTACAAATGTGGGTAGTTTGGAGGTCCTAGCACCAAAGGCCAGAGGGTACCTAGTGTGACCAAGAAATCGGTAAATTCCTGGTAAAAAGTCGAAAAAACTTCAATTTTTTATATGCTCCGGTTGCTATTCAGGAAGATGCTCCCCAAGTTTGAAGGCTCTAGCACCTTCCGTTCAAAAGTTATAGCCCAAAAACCAATTTACACCAATTTCAGGCAAAAGTCCCAAAACACCAAATTTTGGATGGCCAGTTATCCCGAACCATAACCGATAGCGACTTACTTTCTTCACCACATTGTAGCCCCATATGTCCTGAACAGACCAAGCCAAGTTTGGGGTCCAAGGGTCCAATAGCCGTGGAGATATCGCGTCTCAAGCTAACCCTGTTTCCCCATAGACTCCCATGTTAAACGGTCCATCTTTGGAGGCAAGGTCCCGGCCAGCCTTAGGTGCCAGTGACCCCACCTTTGGTAGACATGTAGCCGAGAGTCTCCTCTACAAATGTGGGTAGTTTGGAGGTCCTAGCACCAAAGGCCAGAGGGTACCTAGTGTGACCAAGAAATCGGTAAATTCCTGGTAAAAAGTCGAAAAAACTTCAATTTTTTATATGCTCCGGTTGCTATTCAGGAAGATGCTCCCCAAGTTTGAAGGCTCTAGCACCTTCCGTTCAAAAGTTATAGCCCAAAAACCAATTTACACCAATTTCAGGCAAAAGTCCCAAAACACCAAATTTTGGATGGCCAGTTATCCCGAACCATAACCGATAGCGACTTACTTTCTTCACCACATTGTAGCCCCATATGTCCTGAACAGACCAAGCCAAGTTTGGGGTCCAAGGGTCCAATAGCCGTGGAGATATCGCGTCTCAAGCTAACCCTGTTTCCCCATAGACTCCCATGTTAAATGGTCCATCTTTGGAGGCAAGGTCCCGGCCAGCCTTAGGTGCCAGTGACCCCACCTTTGGTAGACATGTAGCCGAGAGTCTCCTCTACAAATGTGGGTAGTTTGGAGGTCCTAGCACCAAAGGCCAGAGGGTACCTAGTGTGACCAAGAAATCGGTAAATTCCTGGTAAAAAGTCGAAAAAAATTCAATTTTTTATATGCTCCGGTTGCAATTCAGGAAGATGCTCCCCAAGTTTGAAGGCTCTAGCACCTTCCGTTCAAAAGTTATAGCCCAAAAACCAATTTACACCAATTTCAGGCAAAAGTCCCAAAACACCAAATTTTGGATGGCCAGTTATCCCGAACCATAACCGATAGCGACTTACTTTCTTCACCACATTGTAGCCCCATATGTCCTGAACAGACCAAGCCAAGTTTGGGGTCCAAGGGTCCAATAGCCGTGGAGATATCGCGTCTCAAGCTAACCCTGTTTCCCCATAGACTCCCATGTTAAATGGTCCATCTTTGGAGGCAAGGTCCCGGCCAGCCTTAGGTGCCAGTGACCCCACCTTTGGTAGACATGTAGCCGAGAGTCTCCTCTACAAATGTGGGTAGTTTGGAGGTCCTAGCACCAAAGGCCAGAGGGTACCTAGTGTGACCAAGAAATCGGTAAATTCCTGGTAAAAAGTCGAAAAAACTTCAATTTTTTATATGCTCCGGTTGCTATTCAGGAAGATGCTCCCCAAGTTTGAAGGCTCTAGCACCTTCCGTTCAAAAGTTATAGCCCAAAAACCAATTTACACCAATTTCAGGCAAAAGTCCCAAAACACCAAATTTTGGATGGCCAGTTATCCCGAACCATAACCGATAGCGACTTACTTTCTTCACCACATTGTAGCCCCATATGTCCTGAACAGACCAAGCCAAGTTTGGGGTCCAAGGGTCCAATAGCCGTGGAGATATCGCGTCTCAAGCTAACCCTGTTTCCCCATAGACTCCCATGTTAAATGGTCCATCTTTGGAGGCAAGGTCCCGGCCAGCCTTAGGTGCCAGTGACCCCACCTTTGGTAGACATGTAGCCGAGAGTCTCCTCTACAAATGTGGGTAGTTTGGAGGTCCTAGCACCAAAGGCCAGAGGGTACCTAGTGTGACCAAGAAATCGGTAAATTCCTGGTAAAAAGTCGAAAAAAACTTCAATTTTTTATATGCTCCGGTTGCTATTCAGGAAGATGCTCCCCAAGTTTGAAGGCTCTAGCACCTTCCGTTCAAAAGTTATAGCCCAAAAACCAATTTACACCAATTTCAGGCAAAAGTCCCAAAACACCAAATTTTGGATGGCCAGTTATCCCGAACCATAACCGATAGCGACTTACTTTCTTCACCACATTGTAGCCCCATATGTCCTGAACAGACCAAGCCAAGTTTGGGGTCCAAGGGTCCAATAGCCGTGGAGATATCGCGTCTCAAGCTAACCCTGTTTCCCCATAGACTCCCATGTTAAATGGTCCATCTTTGGAGGCAAGGTCCCGGCCAGCCTTAGGTGCCAGTGACCCCACCTTTGGTAGACATGTAGCCGAGAGTCTCCTCTACAAATGTGGGTAGTTTGGAGGTCCTAGCACCAAAGGCCAGAGGGTACCTAGTGTGACCAAGAAATCGGTAAATTCCTGGTAAAAAGTCGAAAAAACTTCAATTTTTTATATGCTCCGGTTGCTATTCAGGAAGATGCTCCCCAAGTTTGAAGGCTCTAGCACCTTCCGTTCAAAAGTTATAGCCCAAAAACCAATTTACACCAATTTCAGGCAAAAGTCCCAAAACACCAAATTTTGGATGGCCAGTTATCCCGAACCATAACCGATAGCGACTTACTTTCTTCACCACATTGTAGCCCCATATGTCCTGAACAGACCAAGCCAAGTTTGGGGTCCAAGGGTCCAATAGCCGTGGAGATATCGCGTCTCAAGCTAACCCTGTTTCCCCATAGACTCCCATGTTAAATGGTCCATCTTTGGAGGCAAGGTACCGGCCAGCCTTAGGTGCCAGTGACCCCACCTTTGGTAGACATGTAGCCGAGAGTCTCCTCTACAAATGTGGGTAGTTTGGAGGTCCTAGCACCAAAGGCCAGAGGGTACCTAGTGTGACCAAGAAATCGGTAAATTCCTGGTAAAAAGTCGAAAAAACTTCAATTTTTTATATGCTCCGGTTGCTATTCAGGAAGATGCTCCCCAAGTTTGAAGGCTCTAGCACCTTCCGTTCAAAAGTTATAGCCCAAAAACCAATTTACACCAATTTCAGGCAAAAGTCCCAAAACACCAAATTTTGGATGGCCAGTTATCCCGAACCATAACCGATAGCGACTTACTTTCTTCACCACATTGTAGCCCCATATGTCCTGAACAGACCAAGCCAAGTTTGGGGTCCAAGGGTCCAATAGCCGTGGAGATATCGCGTCTCAAGCTAACCCTGTTTCCCCATAGACTCCCATGTTAAATGGTCCATCTTTGGAGGCAAGGTCCCGGCCAGCCTTAGGTGCCAGTGACCCCACCTTTGGTAGACATGTAGCCGAGAGTCTCCTCTACAAATGTGGGTAGTTTGGAGGTCCTAGCACCAAAGGCCAGAGGGTACCTAGTGTGACCAAGAAATCGGTAAATTCCTGGTAAAAAGTCGAAAAAACTTCAATTTTTTATATGCTCCGGTTGCTATTCAGGAAGATGCTCCCCAAGTTTGAAGGCTCTAGCACCTTCCGTTCAAAAGTTATAGCCCAAAAACCAATTTACACCAATTTAGGCAAAAGACCCAAAACACCAAATTTTGGATGGCCAGTTATCCCGAACCATAACCGATAGCGACTTACTTTCTTCACCACATTGTAGCCCCATATGTCCTGAACAGACCAAGCCAAGTTTGGGGTCCAAGGGTCCAATAGCCGTGGAGATATTGCGTCTCAAGCTAACCCTGTTTCCCCATAGACTCCCATGTTAAATGGTCCATCTTTGGAGGCAAGGTCCCGGCCAGCCTTAGGTGCCAGTGACCCCACCTTTGGTAGACATGTAGCCGAGAGTCTCCTCTACAAATGTGGGTAGTTTGGAGGTCCTAGCACCAAAGGCCAGAGGGTACCTAGTGTGACCAAGAAATCGGTAAATTCCTGGTAAAAAGTCGAAAAAACTTCAATTTTTTATATGCTCCGGTTGCAATTCAGGAAGATGCTCCCCAAGTTTGAAGGCTCTAGCACCTTCCGTTCAAAAGTTATAGCCCAAAAACCAATTTACACCAATTTCAGGCAAAAGTCCCAAAACACCAAATTTTGGATGGCCAGTTATCCCGAACCATAACCGATAGCGACTTACTTTCTTCACCACATTGTAGCCCCATATGTCCTGAACAGACCAAGCCAAGTTTGGGGTCCAAGGGTCCAATAGCCGTGGAGATATCGCGTCTCAAGCTAACCCTGTTTCCCCATAGACTCCCATGTTAAATGGTCCATCTTTGGAGGCAAGGTCCCGGCCAGCCTTAGGTGCCAGTGACCCCACCTTTGGTAGACATGTAGCCGAGAGTCTCCTCTACAAATGTGGGTAGTTTGGAGGTCCTAGCACCAAAGGCCAGAGGGTACCTAGTGTGACCAAGAAATCGGTAAATTCCTGGTAAAAAGTCGAAAAAACTTCAATTTTTTATATGCTCCGGTTGCTATTCAGGAAGATGCTCCCCAAGTTTGAAGGCTCTAGCACCTTCCGTTCAAAAGTTATAGCCCAAAAACCAATTTACACCAATTTCAGGCAAAAGTCCCAAAACACCAAATTTTGGATGGCCAGTTATCCCGAACCATAACCGATAGCGACTTACTTTCTTCACCACATTGTAGCCCCATATGTCCTGAACAGACCAAGCCAAGTTTGGGGTCCAAGGGTCCAATAGCCGTGGAGATATCGCGTCTCAAGCTAACCCTGTTTCCCCATAGACTCCCATGTTAAATGGTCCATCTTTGGAGGCAAGGTCCCGGCCAGCCTTAGGTGCCAGTGACCCCACCTTTGGTAGACATGTAGCCGAGAGTCTCCTCTACAAATGTGGGTAGTTTGGAGGTCCTAGCACCAAAGGCCAGAGGGTACCTAGTGTGACCAAGAAATCGGTAAATTCCTGGTAAAAAGTCGAAAAAACTTCAATTTTTTATATGCTCTGGTTGCTATTCAGGAAGATGCTCCCCAAGTTTGAAGGCTCTAGCACCTTCCGTTCAAAAGTTATAGCCCAAAAACCAATTTACACCAATTTCAGGCAAAAGTCCCAAAACACCAAATTTTGGATGGCCAGTTATCCCGAACCATAACCGATAGCGACTTACTTTCTTCACCACATTGTAGCCCCATATGTCCTGAACAGACCAAGCCAAGTTTGGGATCCAAGGGTCCAATAGCCGTGGAGATATTGCGTCTCAAGCTAACCCTGTTTCCCCATAGACTCCCATGTTAAATGGTCCATCTTTGGAGGCAAGGTCCCGGCCAGCCTTAGGTGCCAGTGACCCCACCTTTGGTAGACATGTAGCCGAGAGTCTCCTCTACAAATGTGGGTAGTTTGGAGGTCCTAGCACCAAAGGCCAGAGGGTACCTAGTGTGACCAAGAAATCGGTAAATTCCTGGTAAAAAGTCGAAAAAACTTCAATTTTTTATATGCTCCGGTTGCTATTCAGGAAGATGCTCCCCAAGTTTGAAGGCTCTAGCACCTTCCGTTCAAAAGTTATAGCCCAAAAACCAATTTACACCAATTTCAGGCAAAAGTCCCAAAACACCAAATTTTGGATGGCCAGTTATCCCGAACCATAACCGATAGCGACTTACTTTCTTCACCACATTGTAGCCCCATATGTCCTGAACAGACCAAGCCAAGTTTGGGGTCCAAGGGTCCAATAGCCGTGGAGATATCGCGTCTCAAGCTAACCCTGTTTCCCCATAGACTCCCATGTTAAATGGTCCATCTTTGGAGGCAAGGTACTGGCCAGCCTTAGGTGCCAGTGACCCCACCTTTGGTAGACATGTAGCCGAGAGTCTCCTCTACAAATGTGGGTAGTTTGGAGGTCCTAGCACCAAAGGCCAGAGGGTACCTAGTGTGACCAAGAAATCGGTAAATTCCTGGTAAAAAGTCGAAAAAACATCAAATTTTTTATATGCTCCGGTTGCTATTCAGGAAGATGCTCCCCAAGTTTGAAGGCTCTAGCACCTTCCGTTCAAAAGTTATAGCCCAAAAACCAATTTACACCAATTTCAGGCAAAAGTCCCAAAACACCAAATTTTGGATGGCCAGTTATCCCGAACCATAACCGATAGCGACTTACTTTCTTCACCACATTGTAGCCCCATATGTCCTGAACAGACCAAGCCAAGTTTGGGGTCCAAGGGTCCAATAGCCGTGGAGATATCGCGTCTCAAGCTAACCCTGTTTCCCCATAGACTCCCATGTTAAATGGTCCATCTTTGGAGGCAAGGTCCCGGCCAGCCTTAGGTGCCAGTGACCCCACCTTTGGTAGACATGTAGCCGAGAGTCTCCTCTACAAATGTGGGTAGTTTGGAGGTCCTAGCACCAAAGGCCAGAGGGTACCTAGTGTGACCAAGAAATCGGTAAATTCCTGGTAAAAAGTCGAAAAAACTTCAATTTTTTATATGCTCCGGTTGCTATTCAGGAAGATGCTCCCCAAGTTTGAAGGCTCTAGCACCTTCCGTTCAAAAGTTATAGCCCAAAAACCAATTTACACCAATTTCAGGCAAAAGTCCCAAAACACCAAATTTTGGATGGCCAGTTATCCCGAACCATAACCGATAGCGACTTACTTTCTTCACCACATTGTAGCCCCATATGTCCTGAACAGACCAAGCCAAGTTTGGGGTCCAAGGGTCCAATAGCCGTGGAGATATCGCGTCTCAAGCTAACCCTGTTTCCCCATAGACTCCCATGTTAAATGGTCCATCTTTGGAGGCAA
>NW_024404606.1:0-17500 GCF_905171775.1 Rana temporaria
TGCCCCCCCTAAATATGAAAGCTGAAGACGCCACTGTTCATTACATTTGTTTTCGGGATTCATTTCGTATTCAAAATAATTCTAACGCATTCGAAAACAAATGATCAAATTTGAAATAATGCTACCACATTTAAACGAAACTATATATAACCATTTCCTGAAATTCAAAATTCATATAGAATGAAATCGAATTTGAATAGAAAAGACTAAAATAGAATTGAAAATACTAGAAAAGAATAGTATAGAAAAACAAATAGCACAGAACAGAAAAAAAAATATTCTCTCTCTCTCTCTCTCTCTCTCTCTCTCTCCCTCTCCCTCTCCCTCTCCCTCTCCCTCTCCCTCTCCCTCTCCCTCTCCCTCTCCCTCTCCCTCTCCCTCTCCCTCTCCCTCTCCCTCTCCCTCTCCCTCTCCCTCTCCCTCTCCCTATATCTATATCTATATATATATATATATATATATATATATATATATATATATATATATATATATACACACACACACAACATCTTCTGAAATTCAACTTTCGTATAGAATGAAATCGAATTCCAAAAGAAAAAGAATAGAATAGAATAGAAAATAATAGAAAAGAAAAAAGCATAGAAGAACAGAATAGAAAAAATATATAATATATTATATTCTTTTTTTTTTTTTCCGCCTCAGAGAACTATCAGGATACTCAATCACTTTAGCGTTCAATTTGCAGTCTCCTTTGTTCACATCATGGTTGGAAATTTCTTTCTCTTTTTTTTTTTTTTCTTTTTTTTTTTTCTTTTCTTCCTGAATATGTGTCGATAAATAACAAAAGGGGATAAAGGAAAAAAAAAAAAAAAAAAAAATTCTTAAGTACATAAATAAATACATTAGTGTCCCCTGGCCGAACAAACCCTCCTCCCACCCTCAAGCCACCCCCATCCCTTGAACCCGCCCTCCCACCCTCCCCTTTCTCCGGAGTTCTGTCTCCTATTAAATCGCTCTTTGCCCGTTGACCTTCCTACACTATATCATCCTATCACTATACCTTGGTGCAAGTTTAAAATTAGCCCAATCCTGCCATTTCCGTTTAAATCCACATTCTCCTTCCTCTCCCATGTACCTGAGCTGTTCAGCGTAATATATATCGTTAATCCTACGAAACCAGCTCTTTACTGTCGGGCTCATAGGGTCCTTCCATTGTTTGGGGATCAGACTCTTTGCTGCATCTAGTACGTGTGGCAGTAAGGTTCTCATATACTGTTTAGTTGACATTTCTGTCCCATGGAACAAACAGACCCATGGATCAGGAGGTATTTTAATTCCGGTAATCTCCTCAATTATTAATAGTACATCCTGCCAGTATGTTTTAATTTTTGGGCAGGTCCACCATATATGTGACATAGTGCCCACTTCAAGACAGCCCCTCCAACAATATTTGGAAGTGTCGTCTTGGTAACGGTGTGCTATGGCCGGGGTTATATACCATTGTGCTAAACACTTAAAGTTCATTTCGATCAATGCACAATTGAATGAAGTTGAATGCGTCTTTTTTAATATTTTCCTGACCACTGTCTCGGTTTTCCCCGTTCCCAATTCCTCTTCCCATTTATTAATATAAGGAGGGAAACCGGGGTCTTTCAATCCCATTAGTGTTTTATAAATTGCGGATATCGCGCCCCTTCCCCCCGGTGCCAAACACATACGCTCCAAAGGGAGCAAGCATCTATCCGACCTCAGGGGGGAGGGGAGGGAATCCACAAAATGCGTCAGCTGGAGGTATCGCCACCTGTTCAACTCAAACAATTCTTTTTTTTTACTTAATTCCTGATAGGTAAGAATTTTGCCATCTTTTAATATGTCTTTTAATTGAACATCTGATTTTTTAATCCATTTACCAAACAGGTGCGTTTTCCCTGGTGCAAAGAAATTTGTGTCAAATAGAGGGATTAATGGGGAGTTATAACCCCATCTATGTTTTTTATGTGCCCTATCCCAAATAGATATAGATGCCAGTGTGATTTTGTGCATGTGCGGATTTATTTGTCTAAAATGTGGCGGTATCCAAATTTCTTTTCCTAACCGTGAGTTATTTGAACAGCTTTCTAATCTCACCCATCTTTTCTCTCTTTTATCTCTGACCCAATCAACCACCCGTGCCATGTGAATAGCCATATAATATGTGTAAATATCAGGTACTCCCAAACCACCATGTTCCTTATCTCTAATTAACACCTCCATACTAATGCGCATTTTTTTGTTCCGCCATATAAACCTATTTAATAACTGTTTTAGTATTTTGAAGTAAGCACCCGGTAGTGCGATTGGTAACATTTGAATTATGTATAATATCTTGGGGAGAGTAAACATCTTAAAACAGTTTATTCTCCCTAATAGGGATCTTTGTCTCAATGCAATTCTCTTTAAATCTTTTTTAATGTCATTTAATAATGGTATATAATTCTGTAGATAGATTAGGTCGGGGGAAGATGTAATATTAACTCCCAAATATTTTATCTCGGTATCTTTCCAAATAAATGGAAACTCTTGCTTATATCTCTGTACGTCCTGTGCTTTCACATTTATATTGAGGATTTCTGATTTTAGAGGATTGATTTTAAAATTAGATACGTCCCCAAACAATTTGAGGGTTTTTAATAGATTCGGGAGTGTTATGGTTGGGTTCGTTATGAATAATAAAATATCGTCGGCGAACGCTGCGAGTTTATGTTCCCCATCATTTGTTTGAATCCCCCTAATATCAGGGTTATTTCTAATCCCGGCCAGCAATGGTTCCAGGGTTAAAATAAATAAAAGGGGCGACAGGGGGCACCCCTGTCTAGTCCCATTAAACATTTCAAATGTCCCTGACAATGTCCCATTTACCTTAACTCTTGCCGTTGGGTGTTTATACAAAGCGCTTATCCACCCCATCATTTTTGGGCCGATCCCGATAAACTCCAATGTGTTCAATAGAAATCCCCAGTCTACCCTGTCGAAAGCCTTTTCGGCATCTATCGACAGGAGTAGACCTGGGGATTTACTATCTTTTATTATCTGTGTCAACAAAAGTGTTCTGATGCTATTGTCCCTGCCTTCCCTCCCGGGGACAAAGCCTACTTGATCAGTATGTACTAAATCTTTCATGATTGTTTTCATTCTCCCTGCTAAGATTTTGGCGAACAATTTTACATCTGCATTTAAAAGCGAGATGGGTCTAAAACTAGAACATAAGGAGGGATCTTTGCCTATCTTAGGGATTACTGTAATTGCAGCCTCTAATGCCTCTTGACGAAAATCCCAATTTAAACCGATACCGTTTATATAAGAACACATCCTGGGGATCAGAATGTCACTGAACTTTTGGTAATATGCAATAGTTAACCCGTCGGGGCCTGGACTTTTCCCCTTTGGTGACTCCTTTAAGTTATTACGAATTTCCAATTCCGTTATGGGTTCTTCTAAAAAACTAATTTTGTCGTCTGATATTTTATTTAGACATGTGTTATTTAAATTTTTTTTTATATTAACGCTTCTCCTTTTGGTTTTTTCGGGGGTATTCCCTTGTGATATAGAATATAACTTCCCATAGTATTCTTGAAATACTCTTGCAATTTCTGATGATGTATGTACTTTGCTCCCTTTGCCTGTTTGAATACTTTCTATAAAATTACCTTTAAATTTATTTTGAAACCCTTTTGCTAGGTATTTACCCGACAAGTCGCCCCATTGATAATTCTCTTTCTTACGTCTGTAAGAAGCCGCTCTATTTTCATATTCAATAAGATCTCTTAATTCCTCTCTTTTTAAGATAGCGGTGCGGCCCGCTTCATGCTCTCCTGTTAGTTTATGAGTCTGTTCGAGGTCCAAGATGGTTTTATATAACTCATCATATTTCTTCTTAGTTTCTTTTTTTTTTGCTGATCCTATTGCAATCAGTATGCCCCTGATATAGGCCTTGTGAGCCTCCCAAACTATTGATTCCGACACGTGTTCGGAGCAATTAGTTTTGAAATACCATTCTAATTCCTGTTTTATCCTTTTTACAGCCTCTTCATCCTGTATTAAATCCTCGTTAAGTCTCCATTTGGTATTACTTTTGGGAGCTCCCTCAATTTTTAAATTGATTGAAACTGGCACATGGTCCGACAGGGTAGTTACCCCAATTCCCGAACTTGTCACTGTGTCCAATGAGCTATGATCCACTAAAAAAAAATCGATCCTAGAGTACGTCCCGTGCACAGCGGAGTAGAATGAGTAATCTCGTATTTTCGGATGCTGTATTCTCCAAACATCTACCAATTGGAGTTGATGTAATTTTTTTTTAAGTAATTTTCTTTGTGCATCTCCAGTCCGCAGTGCACGGGACGTACAATCGAGATCCAGATCCAGACAGAGGTTCATATCACCCGCCACAACAACCCTGCCTGTCCTGAAATCCATAAACATCTCGATGACCCCCTTAAGAAATCTCATGGAGTTCTTGTTTGGACAATAAATATTTGCAATAGAATAATCCACCTCGTTTATTTTTCCTCTAAGTAGAAGATATCGCCCCTCGGGATCTGCTTTTCTCTCTACCAGAACAAATCTAACTTCCCTGGCAAACCCTATAGCCACCCCCTTTGCCAATTTAGTCGGTGAGTCTCCATAGTACCATAATGGATATTCCGGTGAGCTTATTTTAAGATTTGACTCCTGCGAGATATGTGTCTCTTGTATGAGTACTATATCTGCTTTAAGATGTCTAATTTCTCTTAAAATATTACCCCTTTTTAGCGGTGAGTTTAATCCCCTTACATTATATGAGAGTATTTTTAAGGTTCCCATAATATCTACCAGATAGTCGCTTTCCCCCCGACCACTCCCGTTGCATTGTTATTATTATATTCGGTCACGAAAAAAAGAGTCATAAAACTCAACGTCTTATATAGGCTGAATTTCCAGTATGCATCAGGGCAAACCCACGACAGGCCGCTTATTTCTGAGACCGATAACCGGAGAAACTCCCCCCCACACCCTCTCCCACACCCCCCCACCTTCCCCCATTTACTCTGTACTATGGCCCCTCCCATCACCCAACCCTTCCCCCCCACCCTCCCTTCCCCTACCAATAGGGGCATTACGGCCTTAAATAGGCCCCTGGATCCGTGGCCAACCTACTCCACCCGGCCCACGGTTCTCGCCCCAGAGGTTGAGCTCTGTGAGTGTGACTACGTCCCGAAGCGCCACCGCCCTCCCCCCACTCCGAAGGATGGGGGTGGGTGAGTAGCCCCAGGACCCCAGGGCTCCCCGGGCTCCCACCAGCCGCCCCCCCCCTCCCCCCCCCCCCGCCCCCCAGCCCCCCAACATCATCATCTCCGCTTTTGCTATTTATTTGGTGTGAATGTTTTCTTAATTATTTTCCTCTTTTATTTCCTGGGATCAGGCTCCATGTCTGATGGCCCGTTGTAGGTGGTAACTTCTCTTGAGGTTCATTCCAACCCGGTATCTCTATCAATGGGATGTCCAGTCTCTTGCAGAACTTAGTCATCTCTTCGGGGAACCTTAAGGTCGCGGATCTACCCTCCTTCTTCCCAATTAAACACGCTGGATAACCCCATGAATATTGGATACCATGTATTTTTAAATGTTCAAGTAGCGGTTTTAGTAGTCTCCTTCTAGAAAGGGTCTCGGTGGCAAGGTCCGGAAAGATCTGTAATTCAGTCTCGTTGAATGTTACCGGCCGAATGGTTTTAAGACGCTGCCAAATCTGTTCTTTATCTTGAAAATTGTGGAATCTTGCGATCACGTCTCTGGGAATTCCCGCTGCCAATTCCGCCGGTTTTCTAATCCGATGAATTCTTTCGAATTTGATTTTTTCCGTTTCTATTTTACCCAAGATGTGGCCGAATAATTTATCGAGTTTTACTTGGAGGTCTTCTCCTTCCAGGTCAGGTAAACCACGAATCCTCAAGTTCTTCCTTCGGTTCCGATTTTCTTGATCTTCCATTCGGTACCTCAAGTTCCTTTGTTCTATTTGTAATTCCTTCATTTGTCTTTTTAACTCTAACACCTCAGCAGCTTGACTGTCCAGTTTTTCTTCAGTTTCTTCTACTCTTCTCAGTAAATGACTCATGTCTTCGTGTACAATCGTTATCTCATTTTTTAACGAGACCTCCATTCGTGAGATTGATAATTCTAGTCGCGAAAACATCTCTAATAACTCTGTTTTTGATGGGGGTAAATCTTTATTGGTGGCACCGTGTGGTTCCACAGCATCCTCCTCAGACTCTCTGGTTGTCACTGTTTCAGAGTACCTTCTCCGTCCATTTTTTTGTTGGCCTATCGATAGTCTGCTTTTGGCCCCGGATGTTTCACTAGGGCAGTCTTTGGAAGTGTCTTGTGTCATGTATTTTTTTATAGTTCCAGGGCTGGCACTTATTTTTGGGGCGTTGGCCACAGCACCCCTAACTGGGCGGCCTCTCATTTCTTATGCTCTGTTAGTCACAAAAAAAAAACAAAAAAAAAAAAAAAAAAACAATCAAGAGACCCCCCAAATACTCTTGACACGGCCGGTTTGATCGACTCTGGGGGCTTTCAGTTCAAAACGGTTGAGCCACTATTGACCCCTCAGGCAGCTCAACAGATAAAGAGCGGATAAGTAGTGGGGCTGTTAATTCCCCTCCGTTGGTCCCCACACGCCCTTCCCCCCTGTAATTACTTAAAGTGTCAGACCACAATCCGCTACAGATTTTGCTTCAGCCTCGCTCACTATAGTGCGCTATGTCCTGACACGCTAGTCACAGCTTAATCCCCTGAATTTGTAATCATTTATAGTAATTTGTAGTTACTTATAGTTGTATGCAGTTGCTATACAATTAGCTTAAGATTCGCTGATAGTTAGTAATTGTTGAGCATTTTCGTTAGTGACAGTCTTCAATCAGCATTCCGCTTCATCGCTTGGCATCGCTCACTGAAATGCGATTTTATGATTGACTGGTGGTTAGCGTTTAGATAGCATTTAAATAGCATTGGATTGGTGACAGTCTTCTATCAATCCTCCTTTATCAACAATCCGCTACAGCCACAGCTACAGCCGCGTTCACTAAGGTGCCTTTAAATAGTTAGCTGATAATTTAGCACTCAGATAACATTTCATTACATTACATTCAGGTTTAATCATTGATAGTCACTCTCTTCCTATCGGTTCACAGTCGGTGATCAGCTGCAGCTTCCCTCACTGAAGTACGCTGCACACAAATCCATATAAGCAGTAGATTTATAAGAAAAAGTCATATATTTGAGGTTATATAAGGCTGCTGAGAAGATTGTCATTTGTTATCAAAAATAGTCTAAGCTAATCTTACCATCGATAACAAAATGTTTTCATACTGGATAACCATCGGCAAAGAAAAGCAAAAGCAAAAGTAACTCACAGTTTGTTGCAGTCAATTACCGGAACATTTACAGGAGCTGGTTTTAACTGTAGTTACCCATTGATGGACCTTTGAAAGAAGACGTCTGTAGTCTATAGTCTGTAGGACCCCTCCTGTACACCACTATCAGGGGCTACTAATAGCTAATCTTCTTGTCTCCTATCTCCTGCCTCATACGTATCTAAACGTCTCCCAGCCTTGGTGTTTGGGGACAATCAGCGCTCTGTGTGAGCTTGGTGAGGTTAGGAGAGCTGCGGGGGGTAGGGGGGAGGAAGGAAGGAAGGAAAGCTGCCACTTTCCACACACTATTCCCCACACTACCTGCTGTTACTAACTGTCAGCTATCAGCTATCAGCCGTCGGCATCACTATTGTGCTGCACTGCACGCTGACATGCAGACACGCTGACCTGCCGACTCGCTGACGACTCCCACGCACACACCGCTCACAACGCTGGGACAGACTGGGACAGACTGAGCAGACTGAGCATCCACACAGCCCTCGTAGCTCATGGATCGGCGCCTCCCAGAATCGAATGCCGTGTGTCCAGGAAACAGCATGGCGAAACTCCACCGCTCCATAAAAAGGTAGAGCAGCGGGCGGGGGGGAGCGGGGGGGAGCGGGGTGGAGGGTGCGGGGAGGACCGGCCTAGCACACGCCCGCGGGATCCATGGAGCCCACGGAGCTCCTCAAACTAGCAGCGCCTCCCAACGAGCGCACTCATCAGGCCCCTCCCTCAGCTTGTGATTGTAATATATTATATTCTAATCTTTTCTATTCCAATTCGATTTCATTCTATATGAGATTCGAATTTTGGAAAATGGTTATATGTAATAAAAATGTGGATGTGGTAGTTTTTTTTCTAATTTAGTAGATTTTTTTCAAATGTGGTAGAATTTTTTCGAATGCAGTAGATTTTTTCTAATCCAATTACATTTTTCAAGTTTGATCGAATTTTTAGGAATTCGGTCAAAAAATTTTCAAATTCTAATATGAAAACTAATCTTTTATAATCTTTTCTATTCAAGTTCGATTTTATTCAATAAGAAATTCGAATTTTGTATAAAAGAATTCAAATTCAAATAGAAAAGATTAGAATGGAATAGAAAAGAAAAACAAGAGAATAGAATAAAATATAATATATATTATAATTGAGTCTATTCAGTTCTATTGTTTTTCTAGTTTATCAACTTTTCTATTATTTTCTATTCTATTCTAATCTTTTCTATTCCAATTCGATGTCATTCTATATGAAATTCGAATTTTGGAAAATGGTTATATGTAATAAAAATGTGGATGTGGTAGTTTTTTCTAATTTAGTAGATTTTTTTTCAAATGTGGTATTTTTTTCTAATTCGGTAGATTTTTTTCAAATGCAGTAGAATTTTTTCGAATGCAGTTGATTTTTTCTAATCTAATAAAACTTTTCAAAATTTGATCGACTTTTTAGGAATTCGGTCAAAATGTTTTCAAATTCTAATATGAAACTAATCTTTTATAATCTTTTCTCTTCAAATTCGATTTCATTCAATAAGAAATTCGAATTTCGTATAAAATGAATTCAAATTCGAATAGAAAAGATTAGAATGGAACAGAAAAGAAAAACAAGAGAATAGAATAAAATATAATATATATTATTATAATTGATTTTATTCTGTTCTATTGTTTTTCTAGTTTATTAACTTTTCTATTATTATCTATTCTGTTCTAATCTTTTCTATTCCAATTCGATTTCATTCTATATGAAATTCGAATTTTGGAAAATGGTTATATGTAAAAAAAAAAAAATCGAATGTGGTAGTTTTTTCTAATTTGGTAGATTTTTTTCAAATGCGGTATTTTTTTCTAATTCGGTAGATTTTTTTCAAATGCAGTAGATTTTTTCTAATCTAATAAAACTTTTCAAAATTTGATCAACTTTTTATGAATTCGGTCAAAATGTTTTCAAATTCTAATATGAAACTAATCTTTTATAATCTTTTCTCTTCAAATTCGATTTCATTCAATAAGAAATTCGAATTTCGTATAAAATGAATTCAAATTCGAATAGAAAATATTAGAATGGAATAGAAAAGAAAAACAAGAGAATATAATAAAATATGATATATAATTGATTCTATTCTGTTCTATTGTTTTTCTATTCTTTTATATTTTAGTTTCCATAAATTTTAATTATTTTCCAATCTATTCTAGAATTTAAATTTATACTATTCGAATTTCGGAAGACTGTCATGTTCTATTTTATTACATTCTATTAACTTCTATTCTATTCTTTTTGATTCTATTGCTTTATTGTTTTATATTCTATTGTATTGTAGTTTTTAGAAAATCGATTTCTATTTTTTCAAATTCGATTCAAATTTATTTTCAAATTCGATTCAAATTTGTTTTCAAATTCGATTCAAATTTGTTTTCAAATTCGATTCGAATTTGTTTTCAAATTCGATTCGAATTTCGTTCGCGTTTTTTCATATTTGTTTAAATTCGTTAATTTTGTAATTCGGAAATTCGGATGCATCCGAATTTCCGAATAATGAAAAATTTGGCCGAATTCGAATTCGTAAAGAAACTAAATGCACATGTCTATGGATGACATCAACTATGTAAAGATTGCTAGTTTCGGCATAAAAATATCAAGAAATTCAAGAAAATTTGGATATTTTGATCGTATTTTACTTGAACCCTGAGGTGAGGAACATGCTTTTACCCTTCACAGAGACCAATACCCATATAACATCCTACTGGACAATGCCAACCATTTCACGATTGCTGACATTTGCCTTGCCAATGATGGATGTCTCTGGATATGGATCCAAGTAAAAACTCAAGGGAAAGGTGGGCATCATACACTTTCCATTGGAGTAAAAATGTGCGTCTTCCCTACAGAAACTTAAAGGCTTAAAACATCCTTCTGAACAATGCTGACCATGTAAAGATTGTTGATTTGGTTTAGTAATGATGAATGTCATGGATCCAAAGTAAAAAAAAAAAATCAAGAGAAAGGTGGATTTCCAGATTCTTCCCTGGGAACAGAAATGTGCTTCTCTGCCATCTCTGGATTCTATGTAAACATTGCCGATTTTGACATGGGAATGTCTTTGGATTCGAGAAAAGTTGGATATGTGGGGGATCTTCTTCTATATGGACTCTGAGACCTCGTACACACGACTCATTGGAAAAGACACATCGTTTTCCTCGATGAGTTCCTTGTTTGGCTTATCGAGAAACTCGACAAGCTTTCATTGCGTACACACAGTCAAGACCAAATCTCCTCGTTCTCAAACATGGTGAGGTACAACACGTACAATGGCAGGGGAAGTTCGATTCCACTGGTACAACCCTTGGGACTGCTTTTGCTAATCTCATGTTACTGCGTGTTAAATAAAAGTTTGGTAGGAGACAATTTGCACTTTTCAGTCTGTTACAGCGTGAGGAATGTCCATTACAAACGCTACTTTTACCGAAGGTGCGCTCCCGTCTCATACTTTATTCTGAGCATGCGCGGATTTCTAAGCATACACACGAACGTGTTTCTCGTTGAAAACCAGCCCAACGAGGAACACGACGAGGAAATTGAGACTCCCGTCCAGGAAAAAGAGAACGAGTTCCTCGACAGTTTTCTAGATGAAAAGCATACACATGACCGCTTTCCTCAGCAAAAAAGCTCTGCCATCAAGTTTCTGTAACGTCACACCAATAACTTTCCACTAAGTACAACTATAGTTGCTTCTTTCCCAGTCAACTCTCTATCTTCTTTCTGAATATCCTCTCACTTCCTGCAGTCTTGCTCTCCACGGTGGTTGCGGAGGTGCGCCACCTAGTGGTACTTCCTGGTTCGCTCCTGTGCGGCCTATATAAACTCCCAGCACTGACAGAATGGTGTTCCTCTATTGCTGACAGAACGCCACTGTCAGCTGGGCTTCCAGACTCACCTTTACTGAGCTCCAGCTTCCTGAACTGGACCACCAGCACTTCACTCACAGCACAGCCGCTCTCATCAACCAGGTCCAGGCTCCCAGGACGCACATCCATGCCCAGCTATCTGCAACCGCAAGTACTCTGCTATAGAAACCAATTACTAAACGCTGATCTCCATACTTGCCGCGTTGCTTCCAAGTTATGCTCACTGCTATGCTAAAGTACTAAGGAGATTCACTCAAGATTGAACTGCAGCTCACATGTTATGCTCACTGCTATAGATACCAGTTACCTGCTTTGCTTCTATGCCTGTGTTCATTACTGACCTCTAGTGTGCAGTCCCAGTACTGCGGCTACACCTATCCTTATACCTGTTCTATACCATTAATACCAAGATTTACTTTAATGATGCTTATGCTGGAATAAGCACTATTTACTTTACTGAGGCTGTGATGATAGAATCCAAACTCTTAACTGAGTTAAGAGTGAAACCTGGGTTCGAACCTGAGAAGTCTCCGCAGTTGCGATCCATAAACCTGAATCTAATTTGGCGTATTGTTACAGTTTCTTGATGGATTCTGTCGAGGAAAACGGTCGTGTGTACGAGGCCTGAGGTGAGGAACATGCTTTTTCTTCTTGTGAGAAACATAAAGCCATAAATCATCTTACGAGACAATGCCAGCCATGTAAAGAGTACAGAATTTTGCCTGCAGAGATTAATCTCGATAAAAATTATACAATAAAGGTGGACATCCTATCATATACGAGTAGGATGAGTAGGATGTTTCTTCTCTTCAGAGACGTAAGCCTTAAAACATCCTTCTAGACAATGCTCGCCATGTAAAGATCATTGATTTTTGGCCTGGAAACTACAGATGTTTTTTAACCACTTCAGCCCCGGAAAGAATTTGCTGGCCCTTCCTGAGCAGGCCATTTTTTTGCGATGCGGCACTGCGTCGCTTTAACTGACCATTATGCGGTCATGCGATGTTGTATCAAAACAAAATTTATGTTCCCTTTTTTCCCAAAAATAGAGCTTTCTTTTGATGGTATTTGATCACCTCTGTGGTTTTTATTTTTTGCGCTGTTAACAAAAAAAATTGAGTAAATATTTAAAAACACACAATATATTTGCTATAATAAATATCCGAAATAAAAAAAAAAAAACACTAAAATTTCTTCAGCAGTTTAGGCCAATATGTATTCTACTACATATTTTTGGTAAAAAAAAACACAATAGGCGCTGGTAGGACGGTAAAGAAAGTCCTGCCAGCCGCATCTTTGAGGCACTATAGAAGCGGTAAATACACCGCTCCTAAAGCGCCCCTGCCCAGTGCAATCAATGGCCAGCGCCTCCAAACCGCCAGCAAAATGCCGCTGCAGTGGTGCTTTGTGGGCGGTTTTAACCCTTTTTCGTCCCCTAGCGGGGGTTAAAAGCACCCCGCTAGCAGCCGAAAATCGCGGCAAAAACGTCAGTAAAGCGCCGCTAAAAATAGCGGCACTTTACCGCCAACGCCCACGACTCCTCAGTGTAAAAAGTACCCACATCGGGACTGCAACATTGCGACAGACACATCGGACACTTTTTTGGGACCATTGACATTTATACAGTGATCAGAGCTAAAAATAACCACTGATTACTGTATAAATGTCACTGGCAGGGAAGGGGTTAACACTAGGGGGCAATCAAGGGGTTAACTGTGTTCCCTATGTGTATTTCTAACTGTGGGGGGGAATGTGGCTGACTGGAGGAGGAGGAGACAGATCATTGTTCTTGCTTAGTTAAGGTACTTATTATTACTAAATATTAAAAATATATATATATTTGTATAATTTATTCATACACTATATTTAGTAATAATGCGACACTGAACTCTTATTACTAAATATATGAATAAATTATACAAAGACACTTAATTCCCAAAACTATTTTTAAGCGCTTTAGAACTATTCATATATTTGGTAATATTAAGGGTCTTTGTATCATTTATTCATATATTTAATAATAATAATAAGACTATTTTTTTTAAGAGTCTCATTACTAAATATATAAATTGTTTTAAGAGTTAAGCGTCTTATTATTACTAACTATAGTGTATGAATAAATGATAAATAATTTTTCAAATATTTAATAATAAGACACTTAGGGCCAGATTCACAGAAGAAGTACGCCGGCGTATCTACTGATACGCCGGCGTACTTTCAAATTTGCCGCGTCATATCTTTAGTTTGAATCCTCAAACCAAGATACGACGGCTTCTGGCTTCAATCCGACAGGCGAACGGCTTTGTGGAGTTTGCGTTGTTTTCCGCGTCGGGTATGCTAATTAGCATTTTCCGTTGATCCACGAAGGTACGCGCGGCCGTCGCATTCTCTTACGTCGTCGCTAATTGGCTTTTCCCGGCGTATAGTTAAAGCTGCTATTTCGTGGCGTATAGATAGACCTGCCATGTTAAAGTATGGCCGTCGTTCCCGCGTCAAATTATTATTTTTTTTTTTCTTGCGTAAGTCGTCCGTGAATAGGAAAGGACGCAACTCACATCGACGATCAAAAAATCACGTTGGCGCGCAAAGCACGGCGGTAAATTTCAAAACGGAGCATTCGCAGTCGGTTCGGCGCGGGAACGCGCCTAATTTAAATGATCCACGCCCCATTTGAATTAGGCGGGCTTGCTCCGGAGGGATTTACGCTACACCGCCGCAACTTTACAGGCAAGTGCTTTGTGAATCAAGCACTTGTCCGTAAAACTTGCGGCGGTGTAACGTAAATGCTATACGTTACGCAAATGTACATGAATCTGGCCCTTAACTCTTAAAACTAAGACTCTTACTTTTTAATAATATGTAGCATTACCCCCGGAGGAGCTGCTGGTTGTTTTGGGCGGCACATTTACCTCATGGCTCCTCCGAATTCCTAGGGGTGAATGATGCGTATTGCACGTAGTAGAAGTAAAGGAATGTCCACAACAGGTGCTCTTTGCTGTGCTCTTCATTACCCAGCCGGGTAAAAACAATAAAACTTGTGGTGATGAAAGTAAAGTTGAAGAAGAAAGAGAACAGCAGATTCAGGCGTGATGATAGGGAAACAGTCCTGCTCACAAGCGTAACACTTTCTCTGCGCCACTCCTGCCAGAGTGGGTTTAGTGTACCCGGACAGGCCTCTCTCACTGACCTGGCAGACGGAGTATCACTTGAATGTTTGTAGGATAAAGTCTCTGCCACAGACCCTCCTTGGTGAACTTCAGAGAGACACCTCTGCCACAGTCCCTCTCTGATTTGGTAGTTACAGAGATAATCCTTCTTAAATGAGTTACGCCTGGATCTCCTTCAACTTGTCGCTCAGGTACCGACTGACAGGTGATCAATCTTTCTGTGTCCGGCAACCTTGATCCCTGGTGGTTTGTTGAGGCCCTTTTGGATCGCCAGCCTCTCAATGGCGCTCCTCAGATGGACTATCCACCGAACAGCAAATACAGCTTGGGATCCTCAAAGGTGGGAACCCAGTCGCTCACTGGGTCCTCGTCGCTGTTCAGATGCTCCGGGTCAACATGGTCCCGGAACCAGGAACACCACGTGGCACGCATGCCCCGGCCATAATGCCGGGGCGCCGTGATGTGGTCACCCTAAAGGTGGATGCCACACTCGAAGAAGAAGACCCAGAACCAATGGCGAAAAGAGAAAGATTACCGCTCCAGGTGGGTATGCTGGACAATCAGTGGCTACTTACAACCAATGGCGTCTGACTCATAAATACCCCCCCCCCCCCAGCATGCACAGCGAGGCCAAACCCTGCTGATTGGCTGCTGGGAAAGAGCACCCAAACCTTGACTCCACTGCGGCCACATGCAGCACCGGGGTTGGAAGAACACCCCAGTGCAACAGAATAGCCCACAGCACAGCCAAGCTGAGACAGAGACTCTGTTTTGCACATAAAAATTTGGAATAGAGTCTAACTACACTCTGATCTCCCTCTAAATTTAGATAGCACCGGTACCTAAAGTAACCAGGTGCTACAAATATATTTTAAGAATTAGGTGTTTTCTTATTACTAAATATATGAATAAGTGATACAAAGACACTTAGTTCTTAAAACAATTTTTTATCATTTATTCATATATTTAGTAATAATGAGACACTTAGGGGCAGATTCACATAGATTTGGAATGGTGCAGCGTATCAGAGATACGCTACGCTGCCGTATCTTACCTGGCTCTAAGTTGAATCCAGGAAGATTTTGCGCCGTAAGTTACGGCAGCGTAGTTTATCTCTTGGCGCGTTATTCAAATCGGCGGGTAGGGGGCGTGATTCATTTAAATGAAGCGCGTCCCCGCGCTGATTGAACTGTGCATGCTCCGTTTTGAAATTTCCCGCCGTGTTTTGCGCGAAATTACGTCGCAACAACGTCATTTTTTGAACTTAGACGTGACTTACGTCAATCCCTATTGACGGACGACTTACGCAAAAAAAAATTCAAATTTTGGACGCGGGAACGACGGCCATACTTAGCATGGCAAGTCTATCTATACGCCGCAAAACAGCAGCTTTAACTATACGCCGGAAAAAGCCGACTAGAGACGACGTAAGAGAATGTGACGGCCGCGCGTACGTTCGTGGATCGACGAAAAAAGATAATTTGCACACCAGACGCGGAAAACGACGCGAACTCCACCCAGCGGACGCCGAAGTATTGCATCTAAGATCCGAAGGCGTACGAAGCCGTACGCCTGTCGGATGGAACCCAGATGCCGTCGTATCTTGGTTTGAGGATTCAAACCAAAGATGCGACGCGGGTAATTTGAAAGTACGCCGGCGTATCAGTAGATACGCCGGCGTACTCTCTCTCTGGATCTGCCCCTGTGTTCTTAAAACTATTTTTTAAGTCTCTTGACCCTTAATATTACCAAATATATGAATAGTTTTGAAGCACGTAAAAATAGTTTTAAGAGTTAAGTGTCTTTGTATAATTTTTACATATGTTTAGTAATAATAACATACTTAGAATTGAATGATAAAAACAGAATGATGAAAATACATAAAAAACATCTTTTATGTTTTATTACGATGTATTTCCACCATTCTGTTTGTCATGTATTTATATGTTTAGTCACATTAAAACTATTTTAAGTGTCCTATTTTGACTAAACATATGAATACATGACAAACAGAATGATGGAAATACATCGTAATAAAACATTAAAACAATAAAACAATTTTGATGTATTTTCATCATTCTGTTTGTTTCATTTATTTCCAAAGTATCTTATTATTACTAAACATATGAAATTTTTTTGCGAAACCACTTAACTATTAAAACAATTCTTTACATGCTTTAAAAACTATTCATATATTTGGTAATACGTGTCTTTGTATTATTTATTCAAATTTATTAATAAAGACACTTAGTTCATAAAACTATTTTTAAGTGTCTTATTACTAAATATATAAATCGTTTGAAGAGTCAAGTGTCTTTTTATCATTATTACAAACGTTTAGTTTTAAGAGTTAAGAGTCTTATTATTACTCAATATAGTGTATGAATAAATTATACAAATCATTTTTCTAATATTTTGTAATAATAAGACACTTAGTTTTAAAAGTTAAGACTCTTATGTTTTAATAATATTCTTAATTAAGTGTTTTAAGTGTTGTCTTATTACTAAATATATGAAAAAATTATACAAGGACACTTAACTCTTAAAACTATTTTTTATCATGTATTCATATATTTAGCAATAAGACACTTAACTCTTAAAACTATTTGTGTCCTTCAAAGCTATTCATATATTTGGTAATATTAAGAGTTAAGACACTTAAAAAAACTGTTTTAAGAACTAAGTGTCTTTGTATAATTTTTACATACGTTTAGTTTTAAGAGTTAGGCCTCGTACAGACGACCGAACATGTCTGCTGAAACTGGTCTGCCAGTTTCCGCGGACATGTTCGGTCGTCTGTACGGCCAACCGGACCGGATTCCCAGCCTAGCGGACAGGTTTCCAGCGGACAAATGTTTCTTGTCATGTCCGCTGGAAGCCTGTCCGTCGGACATGTTCGGTTGTCTGTACGACTCACCGGACATGTCCGCTCAGCCGCAAGCCCTCGCATGCGTCAAAGTGATTCGACGCATGCGTGGAAGCATTGACCTTCCAGGGTCGTGCACGTCGCCGCGTCATCGTCGCGGCCACGTCACCGCGT
>NW_024404606.1:22500-57586 GCF_905171775.1 Rana temporaria
CACCGGAAATCTCTATCCTCCCCATCCGGCGATGCCCGATTCATTCTCCGGGCCTCCAATGGCACAGGAGAACCCAGAGAAACACCAGATGGCGGTGGGAGGGGGGGGGGTGTCCCCCTGCTGCCTATAAGAACGATCAAGTGACGGAACTGCAGCTATGATCATTCTTATGGTGTGCAGAATCGCCACCTGAAGAAAAGGATATCTGAATGATGCCTGTAGCTGCACCCATCATTCAGATATCCCCCACTGAATTCCAGGACATCACATGACGTCCTACGGAACGGAAGTGGTTAAAGAGGAAGTAAACCTTCCTGTATTCTTTGTGCCTATAGGTAAGCCTTGTTCTAGGCTTACCTATAGGTACTGTAAAATTCTCCTAAACGTGCGCCGTTTAGGAGATATTTACCATATACTGCACCAATAATGTCCGTGCTGTTCCTTTAGAAGCCTGTCCCGTGACGGCGGTTCCCACACGCATGCACGGGAGTGATGTCACGCGGCACTGCCTAGTCACACAGCCAGAGTCCGCGGCCCCAGAAGGAAGACGGGTGAAGATGGATGCAGCCTCCAGTAGGGATGACGTGGGCTTTGTTTGCAGGTTAGTGTCACACAATGTGATAGTATACAAAGCGACTTAAACTAGCACATTATGCATTTACTATGCAGGGGGAAAAAAACTAAGTTTACTTCCTCCATAAGGATAGATAATGTGCTTAGGATTTGCTCTAGAAGACAAGACTTCTTTGAAATAAATAGAACCCCAGATGCCTGCCTTCTTAACCACTTGAGATCCGCGCTATAGACAAAAGACGTCCACAACGCGGCTCTCAAGTGCCGAGTGGACGTCTTTAGACGTCCTTTTATGTGCATTACCCGCGCGCGCCACTGGGGGGCGCGCAGCGGGTAAACACTGTCCCGGCGCATCGCCGAAGAGCCGATGCGTGTACCTGGCGGCCGCAATGTCCGCCGGGTACACGCGATCGTCGGTGACACAGCAGGGACGTGGAGCTCTGTGTGTAAACACAGAGCTCCACGTGCTGTCAGAGAAGAGGGGACCGATCTGTGTCTCTTGTACATAGGGACACAGCATCGGTCACCTCCCCCAGTCACCCCCCTCCCCCCACACTGTTAGAACACACCCAGGATACACATTTAACCCCTTCCTCACCCCCTAGTGTTAACCCCTTCCCTGCCAGTCACATTTATACAGTAATTAGTGCATTTTTATAGCACTGATCGCTGTATAAATGTGAATGGTCCCAAATTTGTGTCAAAAGTGTCCGATACGTCCGCCGCAATATCGCAGTCCCAATAAAAATCGCAGATCGCCGCCATTACTAGTAAAAAAAAAAAATAATAAAAAAAAATCATAATTCTGTTCCCCATTTTGTAGGCGCTATAACTTTTGCGCAAACCAGTCGCTTATTGCGATTTTTTTTTTTTTTTTTACAAAAATACGTCGAAAAATACGTATCGGCCTTAACTGAGAAAATTTTTTTTTTTTTTTTTTAAAAATTGGGATATTTTATTTATAGCAACAATTAAAAAAAAATATATTTTTTTAAAATTATCGCTCTTTTTTTGGTTTATAGCGCAAAAAATAAAAACCGCAGGAGGTGATCAAATACCACCAAAATAAAGCTCTCTTTGTGGGAAAAAAGGACGTCAATTTTGTTTGGGAGCCACGTCGCACGACCGCGCAAATGTCAGTTAAAGCGACGCAGTACCGGAAGCTGAAATTTCGCCTGGGAACGAAGGGGGTTTATGTGCCCAGTAAGCAAGTGGTTAATCAATGGGAGGCCCGCAAATGCGAACCCAGGGGAGAGTTTCTATATATCGCAACTCTCGAAATGATAGAGCCAGGTCACTACTCAAAATAAATCAATTGCTTGAAGCATTCTCAAGCTATAGATAACCTCCAGGAACTAACCTGTACACAGTCTCTCTTCTTGGAGGAACATGGGAGAAAATCTGGGAGACGTTAAGCCCTCTAACAAAAAGGTATTTTACGAACATGGAAACAAAAGCAGTAAGCTGCTGGAAAAAGCTGTACAATCCAAAAACGTGTCAACGGTTCCTAGAAAATGTTCCAAAATTCCCACCATTTCAGTCCTAAATATTCCCCCTGGGATGATTAACACACACAACGATACAGTCATTATTTAGGCATATCCCTTATGACCCCTGCAATATGTTCCATAATCACTGTCACGTCTGTCCTAAACAGTCCCCCTGGGACTCCAACACACACAACAATACAGTCATTATCTAGATATGTTCTTTACAGTTCCTTAAAGATGTTCCGTAATCACCATCACTTCTGTCATAAATAGTCCCCCAGGACTCTGATAAACACAGTGGGCCGGATTTAGATACCTGAGCGTATCTGTCCGGCCGGCGTAACGTATCTCTGATACGTTACGCCGCTCTAACTTTGGGCGCAAGTTCTGTATTCAGAAAGAACTTGCACCCTTAGTTACGGCGGCGTAACGTATGTGTTTCAGGGAAAGGCCGCGTAATTCAAATGGGGATGTAGGGGGCGTGTTTTACTTAAATTTGGCTTGACCCCGCGTATTTGATGTTTTTTTTGTGAAAACATCCCAGTGCGCATGCTCGAAAATCCGCCGCAAAATGTCATTGCTTTCGACGTGAACGTAAATTACGTCCAGCCGTATTCGCAAACGACTTATGCAAACGACGTAAAAATGTCAAAACTCGGCGCGGGAACGACAGCCATACTTAACATAGGATACGGCGCACATACCCCACATATAGCAGGGGTAACTTTACGCCGGAAAAAGCCGAACGCAAACGACGTAAAAAAAAAGTGCTGGGCGGTTGGGAATCAACGTAAATAGTAATGGGTAGGGGTACATCGTACACCTACCCATTCACCTGGAGAAAAAAAAAAAAAAAAGTGTAAAAAAAATAAATAAAAAACACACTACACACGTTTTTAAAGTAATTTATTAGGCAGCTCCGGAGGTCTTCTTTCGACTTCGGGGGTCTCTTCTGCTCTCCGGTTGCCTTTTTCCTTCTGCCAGGCTTCTTAGCCATCTTCTTGCAGCTCTTTTACTAGAGGAGGCCCGCTCTTCTGCGTCATGTTCTTCCCTCTTCTCTTCTTCGATGTTGACACAACGCTTCCTCCCGCTGTAATGCAGGGTGTGCAACGATTTATATAGGCATGGGGCGTGGCCACCGGGTAATATCACCCAGTGACCCCGCCCCTTATGTTGTCACCACCCGGAGCATGATGGGACTGTGACATCATAAGAGGCCTATATAAATCGCTGCGAGCCGCGTACCCGGCATTACAGCGGGAGGAAGCAAAGCGTCAACATCTGAAGAAAAGAAGAAGGCGGAAGATGGCAAAGAAGAGCCGGCTGCGCTGCTGCTAGTAATAGAGCTTAAAAGAAGATAGCGGCGGCCAGCCCCGAAGAAGGCACCAGAGAGCGAGCCGGAGAAGAACCGGGGAGCACCGAGGCGACAGCGGAGAGCGGAGAAGATGGAAGAAGACCCCCCGGAGAGCGGAGAAGACCCCCCGGAGCTGACTAATAAATTATTTTAAAACCCTGTGTTGTGTGTTTATTTTTTTGACATTTTTCTTCCAGGTGAATGGGTAAGGGTACGATGTACCCCATATTCATTCACCTAGGGTGGGGGGCCGGTATCTGGGGGCCCCCTTATTAAAGGGGGCTCCCAGATTCCGATAAGCCCCCCTCCCGCAGACCCCGACAACCAACGGCCAGGGTTGTCGGGAAGAGGCCCTGTCCTTATCAACATGGGGACAGGGTGCTTTGGGGTGGGGGGGCCACAGGGCGCCCCTAGGCCCAGAGCACCCAATCCCCCAATGTTGAGGGCATGCGGCCTGGTACGGCTCAGGAGGGGGGGCTCGCTCATCCCCACTACTCTCCTGACCGGCCGGCGGCGTGCTTGGATATGGGTCTGGTATGGATTGTGGGGGAACCCCCACGCCGTTTTTTCGGTGTAGGGGGTTCTCCTTACAATCCATACGAGACCTAAGGGCCTGGGGGGAACCCATGACGTTTTTTTATTAAAAAATTGGCGTGGAGTTCCCCCTCATGATTCATACCAAACGCCGCGGCTATAATTGGCGGGAATCCAAGTCGGATCCCCGACGCTTCTATGACGCGCTCGCTGGAATGTGCTTTTCCTTTTCCAGCGAGTGCGAGATGTCGGCACCATGTCGCCCAGAATCAGTGCAATGCCGTCGTTCTAGAAACACATTCTCGGAGACAGGTACTGTACTGCAGGCTTTTTTTTTACAGGACATCAGAGCGGCCGGAGGGTAATTCTCTGATCGAGCTGTTCCTTCAGCTTGCTCCGGTGGATGGATCCCCTCCCAGCACCTTCTGCAGCTTGGCCGACCTCCCAGCGAGAATGTGATTGCCCGGCCGTGCCGCCCTCCCCGTGTGCCTGGATAGGAGGAGCTCCGGTGGATGGATCACATCCCGGCGCCTGCTGCTGCCTGGCCGACCAGAGAGAAAGTGAGTGCCCGGCCGTGTCGCCCTCCTGTGTGCATGGATAGGAGGAGCGGAGGGGACAGCTGCACATGGAGGAATTGATCTTTCCATATTTTTTCTGCAGCCAATGAACGCCCGCAGAATAAGCAGTCATTCAGTGGCTGCAGGAGGAATAAGGAAAGATCAATTCCTCCATGTGCAGCTGTCCCCTCCGCTCCTCCTATTCAACTTTTTACTGCCAACATGCTCCCTAGTTCCTCCTGCATACCCCCTCTGCTCATTGGCTCCTCCCCAGTGCTCTCTTGCCCCTGTGCCCCCTGGCTCACCCACTGTGCTGCCCTGCCCCCCCCCACTGTGCTGTCCAGTCCCCCTCCCGAAGTGCTCCCCCCGAAGTGCTCTCTGGTCCTCTGTGCTCCCCCGTGCTACCCCCACTGTGCTGTCCAGTCCCCCCCACTGCTCCTTAGCTCCCCCGCAATGCTCTCTGGTCCCCTCTGTGCTCCCTGGCTCTCCCCCCTCACTGTGCTGTCCAGTCGTCATTCCCCCCAATAGCTCTTCACGTCCCCCCAGTGCTCTGTGCTCCCCCACACTGATATCCCCGCCACAGTGCTCTCTGATCCTCCCTGCCCCCCCCAGTGCTCTCCAACCCAGTGCTCCCTGGCTCCCCCAACATTGCTCTCCAGCCCCCCAGAGCTCTCTGCTCCCCACATGCTCCCTAACCCCTCCCAGTTCTACCTGCACCCCCAGTGCTCTCTGCCCCCTATGCTTTTCAGTTCTACCCAGGCACTTTCTGCCCCCCCCTGCCCCGCAGCACTCCCTGTCTCCCCCTGTGCTTTCAAATTGCCCTGTGCTCTCCAGCTTCCCCTTGTGATTTCCAGCCCCCCCTTTTCTCCCTGGCTCCCCCCATGCTCTCCACCCCTCTATGCTATCCAGCTCCCCCCCAGTGCTTTACCCCACTATGCTATCCAGCTCCCCCCCCAGTGCTTTACAACAACCCCCCCGTGCTCCCTGGCTCCCCCCATGCGCTCCACCACATTGTGCTATCCAGCTCCCCCGGTGCTCTCTGGCCCCTATGCTCTCCATCACCTCCCCGTTCTCTCTGCACCCGCCAGGCTCTCCACTCCAGCCAGTGCACCCCCCGGTGCTCTCCACTCCCCCAGTGCTCTTGCCCTCCACACCCCCCCCCCTCTGCTGCTCTCAGCCTCACTCCTTTGCTCTCTGCCACCATGTTCCCTTTTCTGGCCCCCTCACCCCCTGGCAGCTCTGCTAGGTTCCCCCCTCTTTTCCCTTCAGCTGCTGCAGGGGTCTCAGGCTGGGGAGCGGGGAAGGCACCGCTATCATTGGCTGCTCAGTCTATTTTTTCACCCAGTCTGGGCCTGGCGGGCAAATTGAGCAGCGAGGCTTGCAAGGATCCATAGTTCTGGAGGGAGACAAGCTCTAAAGACCTCCCAGGACTGGAGGACAGGCTGACTGGGGCCGGAAAAAGTTGACGGGTGCAAGGTAAAGATGACCGGGGACCACTCCAACTCACAACAGGACACTGTCCCCACCCAGAATGAGAACAGACCCTGCCTGCTACTTGCCGTCATGAACATCCTGCTGTCATGAAAGGTACCGTACCAAGCATCACAAACAGCTTCCTACAGACAGGAACTGCAGACTGGTACACAGGAGGGGCTGCAGACAGGGACAGGGCTAGAGATCCCTCTCTCCCCTCCCTCTCTCTCGCTCTTCCTCTCTCTCTCTCTCACCTTCCCTCTCTCTCTGCGCTGGGATCTTCCCCACTCTCCTTCCTCTGTGTATGTGGATTGAATCAGTGACACCCCCTTCCCATTCTCCCAGGGCACATGGGAAAATCCTAGAGGGGTTGTCACCTTGCTGGGTCCCAGATGTTGTATTGGCTGCATATGTCTGATGGGTGCCCTGGAAGTGGTGCTGATCGCCTGTGTGCTAGATCATACATCTTTCTGCAGCCATTTTTACTTGCTTGAATTTTTTTTATCCATTATGGGCTTGAGTGGGGCCTCATGTCTAAATTTTGCCTAAGGCCTCACAAAGCCTAGAGCCGCCTCTGGGAGGAGGCTACAGCACTCCCCTCTCTCTCTCCTCCTCCGTGTGTCACGGAGATGCAGGCTGTGTTTCAGAGCCGGTGTTCCTGATCGATACCCCCCCCGCAGCAGCCGCTCTGATGTCCTGGGTTGGGAGGGGCAACTGGTGGCGAGTAACTTTCAAGGCCTGACTAGTGGCTCGTGACTTCAAATTTTGAGCCCTGTGTGTGTGTGGGTATATATATATATAAATATATAAACAGCTTTAAGAGCATTGGGCGGAAGTGACGCTTTGACGTTGCATCCGCCCTGCAATGGTCTGGAGTCGGGTGGGGGCCATCTTCCCCTCACTTATCTCCATACCAAGCAGAGGAGATGATGTGATCGCCTCCGGCGGGAGGCCCTCTTCCATGGCGGTAAACGTGATCTTGCAGCGTATCAGCCGCAGAGACCACTTTTATCTGAAAGAGGACCACTTGCTGAAGAAGAGGATACCGGGGTTATGATAACTAGCCAACAACGATATTCCTCTTCAAAGTACCAAAGTATTTCTGCGGCGGGCGGCCTGTAAGTGTCAAAAAATAGGCTTGGTACAGAAGTGGTTAGAGTGCACATAGCTACAAATTTATAACGTAGTTTACAAACCCAGACGTTTTTTTTTACCCTCTTTTGTGGTCATGGTTCTCTGGTGAGTGTACATCTAATTGAGCACCATAGGGTGAACAGATATTAAGCTGGGTGATGTTTTTTTAATATACCTTATTGAAGATTAAAGGAGTTGTAAACCTTCCTATGCATCTTAATGCATCCTATGCATCAGGGTGAAAAAAATCATCCAATGCTTACAGGCCCCCCCCCCCCCATTTTCTTACCTGAACCCTCAAAAGTCCTGCATCGAGAACATGCTGGCTTCTCAGCCCGTGCTTCTCGGCTCTTCATTGGATAGATCAGCACAGCCATTGCTGTCAATCAACCCCAATGACAAGTGGGACGGGGCCGAGTCCTGTAGTTGGTGGTTATGGATGCCGAATACAGAACTCGGGAGCACGCACGTGTAACAGAATGACCCGGGACACCCAGAGACTTTTGAAGGATGTGGGGTACTCTTGTGCCAGCGTCACTAATGACTCATGGGTCCATGGTCACCCTGTGCCCCTTTTGGGCATAGGGTGACTGAGAAATATGAATTATAAATTACATGAGATGTGACTGATAATTCATATTGCAGGACATCTTGAGATATTCAAGTGGTTATGCTGACCCACACCAGTTCAGTGGAGTGTTTTCATTCAATGTGAGGACACATGCTTTTGAGGTGTTAATTGGGGGCTACTCCTGAAAGACATTCCATTGTCCAGTGTGAGATGCTAATTCAGTCATAAAGGTCAGATGTCTAGCTTTTAGGTGTTAATTCAGCCTAGCTCCTAAAGACCTTTCATTATGTATGCCCCATTGTGTGATGCTGGGGGTGGATAGTTATTTGTTCCTTTGATTACTGTAAACATGCCTGTACTACATAAAAAGATGAGAGCTAACCATTAAAGTTCATTCATACATTTTGACTCAGAGAACGGAGCTTGTCTCGTTATTTCTGGGGAATTGGTATGGATCGTGCCTGTTGGATTGTGGAGTGTCAGATAAGCTGTCGTGGGGCGATGGAATGGGAATATCGTAAACGGTGGTGACTGTTACAGCCCGCAAGGTAACCCCCTTGGGAAAGCGCTTCCCAGGGGGGTTAGCTGATGCGGGGAGGAGCCGAGAAAGCCGCTGAGGGACCCCAGAAGAGGAGGATCAGGGCCACTCTGTGAAAAACAAGCTGCACAGTGGAGGCAAATAAGACAGGTTTGCGTTTTTTTTTTTAATCCAACCATTAGTACCCCTTTAATTCCATTGAATCAGATTATGAATTTCGCACTATATTGGCATCTGGTTATTTCACACCAGTGGACCGTATGTCTGTTTTTTTTTTCATCCATCTGTTCACAGATGAAAAAAAGGGGACATACATGAACATCCACTTACACCCGATCTCATCGGTGTCTGCCATGCTCCAATTCTGCAGACGGAAGAAAATCCAATTTTTCCATTCGTCTGCGGATCGGAAAATCCGATCCCCCCCATAGAGGAGAGGGGAGATCTGACAGGGACCGCCCTATCATCTGTCGGCTCAGTGGGAATTAATGGAACAATCCCTGCTGAGCAAGAGGATGAGACACGTATGGATCCTCACATGTGAAAGGGCCCTAAGGCAATTTCTACACACCATTTCATTTCCGAGTGGGAAGTGAGGGAGAAGACTGATGTCTTATCTAGAACCTACAGATGATCAATGTCATTAGGAAGGGACTTGCACTATAGACTGGTGCCAAGGGAGTTCATGTGGCACCTCGAGGTTTGCCTGGACCTCTTTGAATGAACAGGACTGGAAATCAGAAAAGAAAAAAAAAAAAAAAAAAAAATCTATTACCCATGAGCCAGTATTCTTTTGAGATAACTTACCCAGTGGTCCCCACTTTCTGGACACATGAGGATTTTGCTTAGGCAGTGAATGGCTCATTATAATCAGGTGACAGGTAGTTTCAATAGAAGAAAAGAGAAAGCCTCCCCCATTGTGGCAGTGAGCACATATAAAAAAAGGGGGGGGGCAGAAATCTTGGCTATCCAGCAACAAACAGGATTCTGAAGCCAGATTCTTTAGGAAAGTACAGTGAGGTTAGCCATGAGTCGGTGGTGAACAATGGAATGGAGGGCGAGAGGGTAGAGGCGTTCCAGTTTCGAGGAACAATATTTAAGGAGGACCTGTCATGGACGGGGCAACAAACTGTAGAGTACCAGGCTAAAAAGGGAACGGACACTTGATCGTATTTACATGCAGTGGAAAGGTATATCCCCCCCCCCCTCCCACTCCCAATGCTCTCCCATTTCATTGGGGAGCCCCAGACTCAAGACAGCAGTTCTGCTGGCTAACCATAGAAATTACCAAGGCCTTGACCATCTTTATGATCCATGAAACCTGAAGCAACAAATACGTTGACGCTTCCAGTTTTGGTCTAACAATAGAAAGCCTTGTTGTCCAGGAAAAAAAACACATTTACAGTATGCATTACAACCAAAGATATTGTGGAATGCGATGAAGAAATCATCAACCTCTGATCGTAGTGAAGTTTTGAAAGTTTATTTGGACAAGGAGTTACAAAATAAAGATGGGAAAGTAGAAGGATTAATGCATGTGAAGATCTTTACACATGGCAGGTGTGCCAAGGACCTGACCTCTTCATCAAACGGGAGATTATTACATTCCTATGCCGAACAAATGCCATGTAGGACTATCCCAGGCATTAACAAAATGTACAATAGACATTAATTTCTGTTATCTCTAAACCCCTCATCAGCTTGACTGATCAAATGAATATGGCCAAAGAGGAAATACAATTTAAGGATCAGGAGGTTTCCGGGACTCACTTCCTGTCTGGTAAATCCTTAGTTAATATTTGTGTTTATTTATTGATTTTAAATCTCCTAATGGTGCCCCAGATAGAAGTGTAAATCGTATAGTGCCAATCCTTCCAAAACATATTTTGGCAATAGATACACTGCAAATGTGCAGGCTTCAGGGCTGCAATCCCAACCTTCACTACACTACCTACCGTTTCACTGACCTGGAACAAGCATGCAGCTAGTGAAGCCTAAATAATCTTTACAAGTCATGCTTGTACCTAGTCCAGTAATGTTGCTTCTTGAGTATTTCACCAATCAGATTCCCCCACCCTGTGATGTCACCAGTCTCTGGGCTGATTTCTCACATCTGATATGCTAAAGAGAGCCTTATACAACCATTCCATACACCTAACCCAGCATGGAGGGGCTCAGTAAAGGTGGTAGTGATGGTGATGAGGAATCGGATCGGGTCACACAACTCATAAAAGGAGATCCGCCCGGCCCCATAATTCAGATCTATCCTGATTCTGTTACCATAGACACTGCCAGGTATTGGGATCTCCTTACTACCATGGATCACCGAGTAGCTATTACCTCCATACCTCTCCAAACACCAGGACTTCTCATTATATCCAATCACTGACTGAACTCCTCTCCTGTCTATACTGGGGTAACACATACCAATTCTCCACCAATTTGACCCTCGGACATTGACTTCCCAGCAATGTCGACCTGAAGAGAAACTCTGACTGCTTAACACCTGAGAACACCAAAATCTCTCTGGTGTTTCTGGGAGATTCAGATGCGATGATGAGAAGGATAACGTTTTCCTGTCATCTGCTATGCGTAGAGTATTACCAGCTGTGCTCACATCCAGTAATAAGTCTGTTAACCCTGAAATAACTTTGTTCTTTGCACAAAAAATTGGATACACATGTGTGCCTGCAAATGAATGGACATTTACCCCAGACATGATATCAGATAACCCTATGTGTAATGTTTGTGAGATCCCCGCCACATTCAGATCCCCTCCATCATAGAGGAGTTCATCATGTCGCTCTCTGTCCTCATCACACAAGTCACTTGTGTCCGATTCCTGTAGGACAGTCAGTGGATCCGTCGTGTTACACAGATCCTCAATGTCAGCCATCTTCCTGACCAACTCCTCCTCCTTTATTTCCAGCTGTTGGATCAGATCAGACACTGATAGAGAGACCCGCTCTACCTGCCCAGAGATGTCACTCAGGACTCTCCTCTCCAGGTCATCCAGACGTCTCCCAAGGTCTCTGAACAGGACAGTGACTCTCTCTGTTTCATCATCTGCTTTTCCTTGTACTTTCCTCCAGTGTTCCTGCAGACTCTGGACTCTTTCCTCCATCTCCTCTCTCTCGGCCATCAGTTTCGGCAGAACATTTCTCAGTTTCTTCTTTTTGATCTCAGAGGCCTTATCCAGAGTCTCCACCTGGTGCTCCCAGTGTTCCTCATCCAGCCTACAGGACAGACAGATACAGGTGGAGTCCTTAGTGCAGTAATACTTCAGTAGTTCCTTATGGACGGAGCATTTCCTGTTCTCCAGGGAAGTGGCAAGGTCACAGAAGACGTGTTCTGGTGACTTGCTGTGGAATCCCAGGTGATTGCATGGTGACGCTCCTCTGTGTGACAGACATGATTTTATAGCAGGTACAGGAGTGTGACTACATGGAGTGCAGGTGACACCGAACTCCTCCTGATCTGGCCGAGCAGACAGGAAATTATCCACCATGTTACGCAGTGTAGGAAGCTCCTCAAACTCTTCTTTGCATTTAGGACAGGAATAACCTTCAGACCTCTCCTGTGTATCTAACACATGGCCAATACAGTCCAGGCAGCAGTTGTGTCCACATTTCAAAGTTACTGGATCTGAAGAAAGGTTTAGACAGATGAAACATTCCAGCTCCTCACTCGGATCAGCAGATGCCATCACTGAGATAAAAAGAGAGAAATGAGAAATGACAGTGAAAGACTCGGTAACCAGTGTGACCATTTATGTACATTCCAACACGCACTTTAGGATAATAATTAATCATGATCTGATAGAAAATGTAATCCTACTGCTTATTCCACTCTTTAATTTAGATAAATCCCTCATCCAGCTTCATCTCCAGTCAAGACAATGTATCCCTCCTTAGAAAGTATAGTACATACCAAACTCATCCGATATAGAACACTCGTTATGGAATACAACCAATCAGTTTGCCCTGATCACATCCCCCTCCTGTCTTCCTGCACACACCACGTTTGTCTCATTCTGAGTCTGGCCCGCTGGTTGTAATCCACCTTTCCTTCTTGCACCCAGAGCCCTTCCCCAGTCTATGGGGGTCACTCCTCAAGTCAGAGCCCTTCCCGTCTATGGGGGTCACTCCTCAAGTCAGAGCCCTTCCCCAGTCTATGGGGGTCACTCCTCAAGTCAGAGCCCTTCCCCAGTCTATGGGGGTCACTCCTCAAGTCAGAGCCCTTCCCCAGTCTATGGGGGTCACTCCTCAAGTCAGAGCCCTTCCCCAGTCTATGGGGGTCACTCCTCAAGTCAGAGCCCTTCCCCAGTCTATGGGGGGGGTCACTCCTCAAGTCAGAGCCCTTCCCCAGTCTATGGGGGGGGTCACTCCTCAAGTCAGAGCCCTTCCCCAGTCTATGGGGGGGGTCACTCCTCAAGTCAGAGCCCTTCCCCAGTCTATGGGGGGGGTCACTCCTCAAGTCAGAGCCCTTCCCCAGTCTATGGGGGGGTCACTCCTCAAGTCAGAGCCCTTCCCCAGTCTATGGGGGGTCACTCCTCAAGTCAGAGCCCTTCCCCAGTCTATGGGGGTCACTCCTCAAGTCAGAGCCCTTCCCCAGTCTATGGGGTTCACTCCTCAAGTCAGAGCCCTTCCCCAGTCTATGGGGGGGGGGTCACTCCTCAAGTCAGAGCCCTTCCCCAGTCTATGGGGGGGTCACTCCTCAAGTTAGAGCCCTTCCCCAGTCTATGGGGGGTCACTCCTCAAGTCAGAGCCCTTCCCCAGTCTATGGGGGGTCACTCCTCAAGTCAGAGCCCTTCCCCAGTCTATGGGGGTCACTCCTCAAGTCAGAGCCCTTCCCCTAGTCTATGGATTACTCCTCAGGTCAGCGCTCAGTCCAACTCAATTTTATTTCTGAATGGGAAATAAACTTCTGGATCATATGGCTGTATATACAGTATATACTGTAGCTCAGGCTTCATACAATGGGTGCACCCTTTAATATATGCATTGCCCTCGTAGATAGGTGCTGGTATTCGTGGAATATAGGTTTTGCTTCTCATGTTAAACAGGGAGCTAATTGCATTTCCCTAGCAGTTCTCCTATTTAACAGAGGGCCGCGATTGATTAGTGTAATCTGCGCAGTGTGCTCAGCTGCTGGTTTGGTCTGCCTCTGGCCTCCTCTGTAACCAAGTAACCTAGGAAGGTTCTGAAAGAATAGGGGCATGCCATGCAGAACACAGCATGAATATTAATGTCACTCCAGCCAATCACAGGTGGGTTTTGCCTGGAGAGGATTGCACCAAGCCAGGGGAAAGGCAGCTACCTTCCCTGGCATCTGCTGGCTGCCATGGGGGGGGGGGGAGGGGCAGAAGTTAGACAGTGACCCTAGTTCTACAGATGGCTACCAGAAGGGTCTGTCTATCGAAGATCTGGTTTCACTGGTATACCGTGTCACTTGAAATTTGAAAGGTTACCAGCTGTCTCTGGACATTTTGTGAGTACAAACAACCTAAAGGATCTATAGACTAGTGCATTAACTAAGGATTCACAGAGATTGTAAAAAAATAAAACTTTTTTTGGTATTCGTGGTACAAAAGCAAAAAAAAAAAAGTTAATAGTTTATAAAAATAGGAGGAAAAAAAAAAAGTAGAGAATAAGCAGTTAATAAGGCTGATTATAGTAAATAGAGTCAATAAGATGTTAAACAGAAAAAAAAAGTGGCCCCCCCACTCTCCAAAATCCATACCAACCTCTTATCCAAGCATGCAGCCCAGCAGGTCAAGAAAAAGGGGGGGGGGAGGGGGGAATGAATGAGTGTGCCCCCTCCTGGACAATAACAGTCAACATGCCTTCAACATTGGGGGGGGGGGGGGGAGTGCTTGGGGGCGGGGTCTCTGCTCTGTCAGTTCTTATATATCCATGGAGCGTGGCTATCCGATGACATCCCATTAGACCCTGCCCCTTGTGCCATTACAAGGGGCAGGGCCTCATGGTAACAGTGGATGGCCAGGTCTATAAAAGAACCAGCAGAGAGCGGAGCTGGCACAATGACGGGAAACAGCGTTGGAGGAGGACAGGGTCAGCAGAAGACCGGAGGAAGTTTTTTTTTTTTATAAAGGACTTGTCAAAACCATTTCTTTTTTTCCCCCCTTTTTTTTCTTTTATTTGAGAATCCTTGTAAAGTATTACAGAAATGTCATTAAGGACAAAAAAAAAACAAAAAAACTACGTTAGACTTACCGGTAACGGTATTTCTACGAACCTTCCAGGACGGCACCTGAGAGATGATGGCTCCTCCCTGCAGGAAACACGATCACATGACAGATTAAAAGGCCCCACCCATCCCCTTGTTCCCCAGTATGTATTAGAGTAATCCTAACTGGTTCACATGGGACGTAGTTCCTTATAGGTACTTGCCTTTTCCCTCCACTTAGGGCGGGAAGTAGGCCTGCCGTCCTGGAAGGTTCGTAGAAATACTGTTACCGGTAAGTCCAACATAGGTTTTCTCCCATCACCTTCCAGGACGGCACCTGAGAGGATGATCAAGGAAACACAGGCCTACCTTCAGGGTGGGACCACAGCTTGTAGAACCTTTCGACCAAAGGCTAAGTCTTGCTGTGACAACATTTCCACACGATAGTGCTTCAGGAATGTATGACGGCTGGACCATGTGCCCGCGCTGCGGATTTGTTCCCAGGAGGCCCCTGCTTTCTCAGCCCAGGAAGTTGCTAAGGATCTGGTAGAATGAGCCTTGATATTAGTAGGGGCTGTCACTCCTGTACCTACATAAGACCCTGCTATAGCTTCTCTAATCCACCTGGAGACTGAGGCTTTTGATGCCTGTAGTCCCTTCCTGGGCCCAGCATGTAGAACTAATAGATGGTTAGACCTCCTAAAGCTCTTAGTCCTCTCCAGATAAGTGAGAAGACACCTTCTAACATCTAGACAGTGAAACTTTCTTTTTATGTTCTTTGGTTTAGAACAAAAGGACGGCAATATTATGTCTTGCGTCCTATGAAATAAGGATGCCACTTTTGGTAGGTACAGGGGGTCTGCTCTAAGCGTGATCCTATCTGCCTGTACCCTCATGAAGGGTTCTTTCATAGACAGCGCCTGCAAGTCCCCTACCCTCCTGGCCGAAGTAATGGCTAACAAAAAGGTCAACTTAAGGGTTAGACATTTAAGTGAAACTTCTTTAATAGGTTCAAATGGGTGAATAGATAACGCCTCTAACACCCTTGTTAAATCCCAAGGCGGACAACTAAATTTTTGGACTGGAGAGACTCTCTCTCTTGCTAACAAAAAACGTTTAATGAGGTCCTCTTTAGCCAATCTTCGATCGAGATAGACTGAGAGGGCCGCTACCTGAACCCGCAGGGTACCAACTTTCAACCCCAGGTCTACACCCTCCTGGAGGAAGTCCAGTATAACTGGGATAGAAGTTGAAGTGACCTGTCTATCCTTAACCCAGGAGTAGAAGGTCTTCCAAATTTTTAAATACATTTTTCTAGTTACTGGTTTTCTGCTCAGGAGAAGCGTACTAATGACCTTCTCTGAGCAGCCTTTTGCGTTTCAAGATCTGGCGCTCAGTAACCAAGCTGCCAGCTGAAAGAACTCCGGAAGTTTTTGCGGTTCCACCACCGCCAAGGACCTTAGGTTTGCAAACCAAGTTCTTCTTGGCCACCATGGGGCTATCAGAAGAATTTTTCCAGGAGACCTGCTGAGCTCTTGCAGGACCCGCGGAATGAGCGCCACAGGTGGGAAGGCGTAAGCCAGCCTGAAGTGCCAGGTCTGGGATAGCGCATCCAGACCCTCCGACTGAGGTTCCTGGGAAATCGAGAAATACCTCTTTACCTTCCTGTTTTGCCGGTTGGCAAATAAGTCTATTTCTGGATTTCCGAAGCGCTGTACCAGGGTTAAAAACACCTCCTGGTTCAGTTCCCATTCCTCCTGCCTCAGCTGTTGATGGCTGAGGAAGTCTGCTTTTATATTGCTTGTGCCTTTTATGTGTATGGCCGAGATGGAGAGGACTCTCCCTTCTGCCCACTCCAAAATTTTCTTGGATAATTCTAGTAGGGGGCTGGACTTGGTCCCTCCCTGATGTCCCAAGTATGCTACCATGGTAGCATTGTCGGAACATACTTGGACTTCTCTGCCCTTGATATCTTCCTGGAAGGCTATTAAGGCTTCCCCCACTGCTCTGAGCTCCCTGTAATTGGATGACCTGCGAGTTAGTGAGCTGTCCCATCAACCCTGGGCTTTCTTCTTTTCTAGGTGGGCACCCCACCCCCAAGAGCTGGCATCCGTGGTAATCTTTACTGGATTCCACTGGGCTCATGGTCGCCCTTCTTTCAGATTTTGGTGACAAGTCCACCATTCCAGGGAAACCAGGACCTGGGGGGTGAGTAGAATTTTTTGGTCCAAGGACTCTCTCTGTCTGTCCCAAGAGGACAGGAAGAAGAAATGAAGTGTCCTGGCATGAAGTTAGGCCCAGATTACCGCTGGTATGCTTGCAGACATTAGACCTAAAACTCTCAGAACCTCCCTTCTGGAGAGCCAAGGATTTTTTATTAGGTCCTCTGCTGCTGAGGCTAGTTTTGCCACTTTGTCCTCTGGCAAAAAGAGCCTCTGTTGTCTGGTGTCCACTATGCATCCCAGAAAGGCCTTAACCTGTTCTGGTTGGAGGGAGGATTTTTCTGTGTTTATAATCCACCCTAGACTCTTCAGGACTGACACTACTTTGTTGGCATCCTTCGTGACCTGGATGGCCGACTGACCTGAGATCAGCAGATCGTCCAGATAGGGTATAAGAGATATACCCTGAAGGTGCAGAAAGGCCACCGCTTTCGCTAGGATTTTTGTAAATATCCTTGGGCTGGAAGTTAGCCCGAACGGGAGCGCCCTGAACTGCCAATGGAGGGTTTCCCCTTCCATCACTATCGCAAACCTTAGGAAAGCTTGATGATCTATGTGAATCGGCACATGAAGGTAGGCATCTTTGAGATCTAAAGTCACCAAGAAGGCCCCTTTCATGAGGTTTTTCCTTACCGAATAGATACTTTCCATAGTAAACTTTTTGTATGTCAGAAATTTGTTCAGATTTCTTAAGTTTACTATTAGACGGTATTTTCCAGACGGTTTGCAGACTACGAATACATGGGAATAGAATCCCTGGTATTGTTGATTTTTTGGTACTGGTACTATCACCAGCTGTTCGGCTAGCTCCTGTATCCCTTCCAAAAAGGCAGATCTTTTTAGGGTCTCCCCGGGAAGATGTGTGAGGGTGATCATAGAGGGGGGTGTTGCCATAAATTCTAGACGGAAGCCCTCTTGGATAATTTTGCAGATGTAAGGGCTGTTCGAGATCTTTACCCACTGAGGTAAGAACTGGGACAGCCGACCCCCCACTCTGATCTGGGCGTCACTTAGACTGTTTTTCGCTGGCTTTAGGAGAAGGGAAAAGCAAGTTGTTCTTTTTATTCCCTTTCCTAAAGTTCCAACGCCTGAAGGGTTCCTTTTTATTTTTCTGTTTAGCTTGCCCCTGGGGGCCTCGAAAAAACATCCTGAAACCTTCTTTTTTAGGTTTAACTGGACATTTTTTGCCTTTCTCTGATGATCTCGCCAATACATCATCAAGGTCTTTTCCAAACAGAAGGGAGCCCTGAAAGGGGATGCCACAAAGTTTACCTTTTGATGTTGCATCCCCCTCCCAGGCCTTGATCCAAATAGCTCTCCTAGCCGAGTTAACCAAGGCCGCTGTTTTGGCTGAAGCTTTTGCAGATTCAATTGCTGCATCCGCTAGGTAGGCAATAGCCTTCCTGATAACTTGTAGGGATTCTACTACCTTCTCGGCGTCCGAGTTCTGGGTCAGATGCTCAGAGTGTTTCCACCCAGATATCAGTGTTCCTGGCTACACATGTCACTGCTAAGGCTGGGCCTAGGGCTGCTGCATTAGCTTCCCAAGCCTTCCTAAGGAGAGATTCTGCTTTGCGGTCCATCAAGTCTTTTATACTACCTGCATGCTCAAAGGAGAGATCAGACAATTTTGCGACTTGTGATAACGCTGCATCAAGTCTAGGAAGCTTAGAAAAGACTTCCTTGTCCTCCTGGGAAAAGGGAAACCTTCTTTTCCAGGTCTTTTGTTTGACAATTTTCCTTTCAGGATTTCTCCATTCCTGTAGGACTAATTCCTTAAGGGACTGGTGTAGATGGAATACCCTAGATTGGGTGTCACCTAAACCCCTTTAGACCTTATCCTGTACCGAGGTAGGCTTAGGGGTCTCAGGAATTTCCTCTGTGGCATAAATGGCCTGGAGGAGACTCTCAAGGTCTTCTACAGCAAAGAGGTGTTTAAGACGTAAGTCTACCTGGGACTGACTAATTGAGTCTCCATCTGCCTGCCCTGAGCTGTGTCTAGACCTGGTCAGACTCACTATGTCACTTTCTTCATCCTCTGCCTGACCCCGAGGGGGTACCGGCGTGGATGAGAAGAAGGCACTAGGACCCTTAGTAAATAAACTATCCTGGGAAGAAGTGCCCTCCCTGGGGGTAGGTTACTCTGTATCAGTTTGCACTGATTGCCCAGCTGCCTCTCGGAAAGCTTTAACTGTTGCAAGAAAACTCATCATGTTTGCAGCTTCTTTTCCTGCCAAATTGTTAATGCATTTATAGCAGAGGGATTTAGTATAGGATTTAGGGAGTTTTTCCCTACAATTCCCACATTTCTTAGAGGAACTATGCCCTGAAGCGGCAGGAGACTGATTTGAGGCCTCCTGGGCTCCTCTGGGGGATTCTGAAAAGACATGAAAAAATGCACACCATTACATAGTCTTTTCCCCTAAGACTGCTGGACTGTACTGGGGAGGAAGGAAGCAGCAAGAGGGGGGTCAGATCCTGCTCTGGCCATTTCCCTGGAAAGTTGGGAACTCTCGCTAACCTTCTCCCTTTCCAGGGGGATAAGTACTCACCGACCCCCGACCTGGATCTGCCAGCAGTTGCATCCGTCTTCCCATCCTCTTCCATGATGGGGGTTGACAGGGCCTTGGCTGCCGGAAACCTTCACACAGGCTTTCCTTAAGCCGACCCACCGCCACCATCGCTTCTCCACGCTGCTCAGGAGCTTTCGGGTTGCGCTGCCGGGAACCGCCCCTTCCTGTGACGCGGTTCCCCTCTCAGAACGAGGCTTAGAGCACGGTGTTCTCCCGGGCGATTTTAAATGGCGGCGGTCTCGAGCAATCAGCGATGGCTTTTAGGAAAAAAAAAAAAAAAAAAATACATGTCGTTGTGTTGGAGAAACACAATCAATACTGGGGAACAAGGGGATGGCTGGGGCCTTTTAATCTGTCATGTGATTGTGTTTCCTGCAGGGAGGAGCCATCATCTCTCAGGTGCCGTCCTGGAAGGTGATGGGAGAAATTAAAAATATTGGCACACAACGCTATCAAATCTCCTGGGACAACAATCACTTCATTAGCTGAGCACAATGGCAATGAACCCCCCCCCCCCCTCCCATAGGTGTGAAGTTTAGAGACAATGAATGGGTGCAGTTTGCCAGGCTCCAGTCACATGGGCACCAAGACCTCTACAGCATGAATGAGGCATTCAGAGTGGCCTGGAGCTGTGTGCCGGCAGCCTGCGACTGAACGAAGATGCAGCAACTATACAGACAGCCGAACATCTGAGTCCAAACACAGAGCTGGAGTCTGTGGACCCAGAGGGAAGAGGGGGTGAAGATGGATGCGGCCATCAGCAGGGACATTGTGTCCCTGCCCTAAAGCATCCACCCTTACCACCCCCCATTGAGGGTGCATGACTGGTATGGTCCAGGAGGGTGGGCGCTTGCCCACCCTTTCCTGACCTGCCAGGCTGCATGCTTGGCTATGGGTCTGTGATGGATTTTGGAGGAGGACCCCATGCCTCCCCCCCATTTTTTGTTTGGGGTGTTCCTCTCAAAATCCATACCAGACCGGGGGGGTAACCAATGCAGTTCTGTATTTAATTTTGGCATAGGGTTCCCTTTCAAGAGCCACACCAGACTCAAAGGGCTTGGTATGGATCTTGGTTACACCCCGCCCCCTCCTACCAATTCCCTGTCATTTACAAGCTTACCGGAGCAGTCAAAAATCGATCTGGTGTGGGCGATGGCTAGGCAGGAAGTCGAGTGCGTGCAAGATTGCCCCACTCGGCTCTATGCCCTTGGAGGACCGGAGCAACGTCATGTCCTGTTCTCGGGCACATAAATGCCCCCCATATTTAAAAAAAAAAAAAAAAAAAAAAACACTAGAGATTTGGGGGAGGGGGGGCGGAGGAGGTCTTTGACCACAGATCTCTCGATAAAGAGGACCTGTCATGCATGTTTATATTACAAGGAATGTTTACATTCTTTGGAATAGGAATAAAAGTGATAAAAAAAATTAAAAAAACCCACAGCGGTTCATCATTTAAACCTTTATTAAAGAGAAAAAAATAAAATAAATAGTGACACATCGATCCCCACAAATTGTACACCATAACCAATAAGAACAAGACTAGTACTGCCTGTGTTAATAGAAGCAATTAATACAGTCAATCACAGCAATGTGGAAGGAACAACCTTTGGAGGAACAGACCAGGGATTATTGTGAATATAAAAAAATAAAATAAAAAATAGTCTAGACATAACCTATTTATTAATTCAATTCTTGAATGGAGTAAGGGAAGACTAGAATCCCTGTTAGTTTTAAAGGTGTTGTAGAGGTTTTTTTTTATATATATATATATTTTCTAAATAAGTTAAGCTAGTGCATTGTTGGTTCACTTCCTTCTAAATGTTTTTTTTGTCTGAATTTCTCACTTCCTGTTCCTCCTCAGTATGCTTGCCCCCATCATCCAAGCCGTTCTGGCTGGGGGTTAGTCAGCGTGCTCACCCCCTCCCTTGGGACTACATCTCTGTGGGGAGACGCGCAGGGATGTAGTCCCAAGGGAGTGGGCAAGCATGCTGAGTAACCCCCAGCCAGAATGGCTCGGATGATGGGGGCAAGCATACTGAGGAGGAACAGGAAGTGAGAAATTCAGACAAAAAACATTTAGAAGGGAAATCGAAGGAAAAAGTAAGTGAACAGACAATGCACTAGCTTAAAGGATCTTATTTAGAACACAAAAAAAAAAAAAAAAACACTTTAACTGTTACCTTGGTTTTCCCATCACTTCCTGTCCTGGGGACAATGTTTTACTAGACAGGAAGTTAAGGAAAATATTCAACAGGGGTTTTAGCCCACATTTGAGAAAAAAGCATTGTTCTGTGTCAGATAGTTCTAACTTCCTGTCTGGTAAACCATTGTCAGCCTTTCTATGACAGAGCCCAGGATAGCAAAAAAAAGATGACAGAGGTTCTAATCCTTCACTCCATCCAAACCTGAAAAAAAAAAAAAAACCCACACACACACACAACACATTTTAGCTAGAGATACATTGTAAAGGTTCAGTCTCCAGGGCTGTCATTTTGATCCTGGCTACACCGCCTTGTCGGTCACCGACATGGAACACAAATGAAGCCAGTAAAGCCTGAAAATTGTGACCTCCTGCATGCTTGTTCCTGGTTAGTAACACACTAGGTGGTGAAGTGATGATGAAGATGGCCCTGGAGCCTGCAGGTGTATACATAAATAAGCAATGGTGGTTTTTTTCCACCGCTTTCTCCGATTGGTGAAATACTCAGCCAACCAGATTCTTCACCTGGCGATGTCACCAGTCTCTGGGCAGATTTCTCACATCTGACTTCCCCCCAGATATCTTTAAACAACCTTCCCATACCCATAACCCAGCATGGAGGGGCTCAGTGAAAGTGGTGGTGAAGGTGTGGAGATGTCGGATTGGGTCACACAGATCATAAAAGGAGATCCGCCCGACTTCATAATCCAGATCTATCCCGACTCTGTTACTGGAGACTATGCTGGGTAAGGTGATCTTCTTCCTGTCATGTATCACCAAGTACTTATTATTTCCTCTTACCAAACCCCAGGATTTCATATTCCATCCAAGCCATGACTGATCCCCTCTCCTGCCTATACTGGGGTAACACATCCCAACTATCCAGTACTCTGACCCACCAACATCCACTTCCCAGCAATGTCTCCCTGAGGAGAAACTCTGACTGCTCATCACCTGAGGACACTGAAATCTCTCTGGTGTTTCTAAGAGATTCTGATGCGATGATGAGAAGGATGCGGTTTTACGGTCATCTGATATATGTAGATAATTACTAGCTGTGCTTACATCCAATAATATGTCTGTAACCCCTGATGTTTGCTGTACAGCCCCAATATTTGGTCCTGCAACCTGGTGGTACGATCGTTGTATGGCGAGGTAGTGTTTAAGGCGTTTCCTGGATGGTTCAGAATTGATGAGAACTTTGCCCTCTGTAGTAGAATGTGGATAGACATGTTTTCCTGTACATTTCTCTACATTTACCCCAGACATGATATCAGATAAACCTGTGTGTAATGTGTGCGAGATCCCCGCCACATCCAGATCCCATCCATCATGGAGTTTATCACGTCTCTCTCTGTCATCATCTCCATCCTCAGTATCACACAAGTCACCTGTGTCTGATTCCTGTAGGACAGTCAGTGGATCTGTCATATTACACAGCTCCTCAATGTGACGCATCTTCCTGGACAGCTCCTCCTTCTTTATTTCCAGCTGTTGGATCAAATCAGACATTGAAAGATAGACCTGCTCTGCCTGTCTGGAGATCTCACTCAGGACTCTCTTCTCCAGGTCTTCCAGACGTCTCCTGAGGTCTCTAAACAGGGAAGCAACTTTCTCTGTTTCATCATCTGCTTTTCCTTGTACTTTCCTCCTGTGTTCCTGTAGACTCTGGACTCTTTTCTCAGTCTCCACCCTCTCTGTCATCAGTTTCTGCAGAACATTTCCCAATTTATTCTTCTTCATCTCAGAGGCCTCATGCAGAGTCTCCACCTGGTGTTCCCGATGTTCTCCTTCCAGCCTGCAGGACACACAGATACAGGCGGAGTCCTCAGTGCAGTAATACTCCAGGATCTTCTTATGGACGGAGCATTTCCTGTTCTCCAGGGAAGTGGTGGGGTCACATAAGACATATTTCGGTGACTTGATGTTGACTCTCAGGCGATTGTCACATAGAGAATCGTCAAAATGCAGACAGGAGATCACAGCAGGTACAGGAGTGTGAATACAGTAAGTACAGAAGTCCACGGACTCCTCCTGATCTGGCTGAGCAGACAGGAAGTTCTCCACTATGTTACGTAGCGTTATGTTCCTCTGCAGTGCAGGACGATCCTGGAACTTCTCTCTACATCCAGGACAGGAATAACCTCCAGACCTCTCCTGTGTATCCAACACACGACCAATACAGTCCCGGCAGAAGTTGTGTCCACATTTCAGGGTCACAGGATCTGTATAAATGTCCAGACACAAGGAACATTCCAGCTCCTTCCTCAGATCAGCAGACGCCATTGCTGACAACAGAAGATAGAAATACAAGTAAAGTATCTGACACTCAGTAACCCATTCTGTACATTCCTACATAGTATGAGAATAAGACTGAAGCTGGCCATAGATGGATCAACTTTTGGCCATTTAACAGGGAGCGGCTGAATTTTGATCCATCTATGGCTGCTCACGCTTAAGAGAAGTCAATCAGCTTCTCTCAAATGGGTGGCATATTAAAAAACTTTAATTTGATCAGTGCATGCAGCCAATTGGTTGCTGCATCAATACCATCTAATAATATACAGGATGCCGGGATACTTCATTTTAAACTAGAAGGCCTTTTATGGGGATAAAGATTCCTGTCCACCTTATTTTGAATATCAGCTTCATTGATGGTACGGTTACACACACACACACACACAAACACTTCAGGATATGCAATCATGACCCGATACAAAATATCATTCCACAAGTTAATTCAGATGAACCCCTCATCCAGCTTCTTCCCCAGTCTAATGGGGTACACAAGTACATATCAGATGCATCCTATATAGAACATTGGTGTAGGGTAGTGATGAGCCGAACACCCCCCTGTTCGGTTCGCACCAGAACTTGCGAACACACCAAATGTTTGTGTGAACTTTAGAACCCCGTTAAAGTCTATGGGACTCAAACATTTGAAATATAAAGTGCTAATTTTAAAGGCTAATATGCAAGTTATTGTCCTAAAAAGTGTTTGGGGACCCGGGTCCTGCCCCAGGGGACATGTATCAATGCAAAAAAAGTTTTAAAAACTGCAGTTTTTTTGGGAGCAGTGAATTTAATAATGCTAAAAGTGAAACAATAAAAGTGAAATATTCCTTTAAATTTCATACCTAGGGGGGGTGTAAAGTTAGCATGTGAAATAGCGCATGTTTCCCGTACTTAAAACTGTCCCTGCACAAAGTGTAATTTCTGAAAAAAAAATAAATAAAAAAGGCATTTAAAACCGGACTCGCGGCTATAATGAATTGTTGGCTCCCGGCAATTCAGAGAGAATCCATTTATATATATATATATATATATATATATATATATATATATATATATATATATATATATATATGCGTGTGGGGGTCCCCCCAAATTCAATCACCGTGCCCTTCAGGTCTGGTGTGGATTTTAAGGGGAAATCCACCCCAAATGAAAAAAAAATGGCGTGGAGTTCCCCAAAAATCCACACCAGACCCCTTATCTGAGCACGTTAACCTGGCCAGAGGGGGCGGGGGTCACGTGACGGGTGGCCCCGCCTCACCTATAAAAGAAATGTCACAGCTTCAGCAGCATCATTCGCCGGGCTGAGTCCGGCAGAGAGAGGAGGCCGGCGATGCTGCGCTTTGAAGATCTTCTCATCGCTGGACAGGAGAGGAGATCACCCGTCGCTGGATACAGACAATGTGGATTACCACCACTGGATTTATTTTTTTAATTAATAAAGGACTTTTTTCTAGTGTGTGTGTGTGTGTGTTACAACTATTTACACTTCCTTCGTGAAATGGTAGGAGTACAATGTACCCCATTACCAATTCACATGGGGGGGCCCAGGATTTGGGGGTCCCCTTTGTTAAAGGGGTCTTCCAGATTCTGATAAGCTCCCCGCCCGCAGACCGCCACAACCACCGGGCAAGAGTTGTGGGGATGAAGCCCTTGTCCCCATCAACATGGGGACATCCACCCCATGTTGAGGGAATGTGGCCTGGTACGGTTCTGGTGTGGATTTTTGGGGGGAACTCCACGCCATTTTTTAAAAAAAATTGGGGTGGAGTTCCCCTTAAAATCCACACCAGACCTGAAGGGTCTGGAATGGATATTTGGGGGGAACCCCACATCATTTTTTTTTAAATTGACGGCAGGGTTCCCCTTAATATCCATACCAGACCTGAAGGGCCTGGTAATTGAATTTGGGGGACCCCCACGCTTTTTTTTTTAATGAATGAATCCTCTCTGAATTGCCGGGAGCCGACAATTCATTATAGCCGCAAGTCCGGTTTTAAATGACTTTTTTTTTCAGAAATGACACTTTGTGCAGGGACAGTTCTAAGTACAGGAAACATGCACTATTTCACATGCTTACTTTACACCCCCGCAGGTACGAAATTTAAAGGAATATTTCACTTTTATTGTTTCACTTTTAGCATTAATAAATTCACTGCTCCCGAAAAAACGGCCATTTTTAAAACTTTTTTTTGCATTGATACATGTCCCCTGGGACAGGACCCAGGTCCCCAAACACTTTTTTGGACAATAACTTGCATATTAGCCTTTAAAATTAGCACTTTAGATTTCTCCCATAGACTTTAACAGGGTGTTCCGCGGCTTTTCGAATTTGCCGCGAACACCCCAAATTGTTTGTTGTTCGCCAAACAGGCGATGTTCGAGTCGAACTCAAAGCTCATCCCTAGTGTAGGGCTTCCCTATGGATCACTCCTCAGATCAGATCCCCGCAGTCTATGGATCACTCCCCAGATCAGAGCGCCCCCCACCCCAGATCAGAGCGCCCCCCGCCCCAGTCTATGGATCACTCCCCAGATCGGAGCGCCAATATTGTATCCTGGCAAGACCAACAAGGCCTAGGGCAGCACTTTGCAGGGGGCAGCATGGAAAGAGTCCCCGCCGGCTCGTGCTACACTGTTAGTGTAATGCAAACTGCTTCTAATTTTGACTGTCCCATCATTCTGGACCACAAACCTTCACTGTGCTATATGTTTTCTGCTGCACCATTGGCATGGTTATATCTTCTTAGTCCTCTCCATGAAATTATCAGAAATGTGTGCTTAAAGTAGAACTATAGGAAATACCACCCCCCCCCCCATTTTGGATAGCTAGGGAGGGTTATAGCCCCTGTCAGTTTATTTATTTTACCATCCCTGTCCCATTGCAAAGATTTCCCTTTACTTCCTGCCCCATAGCCAAACAGGAAATCTATGCAAATTAAGGGAATCCATTGCCCCCCAGGCCCTGAGAACTAATGTTCCCACTCAAATTTCAGAGCAGGTCCTAAACAGAAAGGGGTGTGGCATATTTTAATTAGGGGTGCACCAGTTTAGTCAGGCCTAGGGCAGAACAAAACCTAAATACACACCACTGCAGAGCCCCCAGCCTATGGATCACTCCTCAGATCAGAACCCCCCCAACCCAGTCTATGGATCACTCCTCAGATCAGACCCCCCCCCCCAAATCTATGGATCACTCCTCAGACCCCCCCCCCAAATCTATGGATCACTCCTCAGATCAGAGCCCCCCCCAAATCTATGGATCACTCCTCAGATCCCCACCAAATCTATGGATCACTCCTCAGATCCCCCCCAAAACTATGGATCACTCCTCAGACCCCCCCCCCCCAAATCTATGGATCACTCCTCAGACCCCCCCTCCAAATCTATGGATCACTCCTCAGACCCCCCCCCCCAAATCTATGGATCACTCCTCAGACCCCCCCCCCCCAAATCTATGGATCACTCCTCAGACCCCCCCCCCAAATCTATGGATCACTCCTCAGACCCCCCCCCAAATCTATGGATCACTCCTCAGACCCCCCCCCCAAATCTATGGATCACTCCTCAGACCCCCCCCCCCAAATCTATGGATCACTCCTCAGACCCCCCCCCCCAAATCTATGGATCACTCCTCAGACCCCCCCCCCCCCAAATCTATGGATCCCCCCTCAGACCCCCCCCCCAAATCTATGGATCACTCCTCAGACCCCCCCCCCCCAAATCTATGGATCACTCCTCAGACCCCCCCCCCCCAAATCTATGGATCACTCCTCAGACCCCCCCCCCCCCCAAATCTATGGATCACTCCTCAGACCCCCCCCCCCCAAATCTATGGATCACTCCTCAGACCCCCCCCCCCAAATCTATGGATCACTCCTCAGACCCCCCCCCCCAAATCTATGGATCACTCCTCAGACCCCCCCCCCCCAAATCTATGGATCACTCCTCAGACCCCCCCCCCCAAATCTATGGATCACTCCTCAGACCCCCCCCCCCAAATCTATGGATCACTCCTCAGACCCCCCCCCCCAAATCTATGGATCACTCCTCAGACCCCCCCCCCAAATCTATGGATCACTCCTCAGACCCCCCCCCCCCAAATCTATGGATCACTCCTCAAATCAGACCCCCCCCCAAATCTATGGATCACTCCTCAAATCAGACCCCCCCCCCAAAAAAAAATCATCAGCAGCACTTAGCCCAACTCAATTTTGTTCCATAATGGGAAAGGGAGTTTCTGTTCCACTGCCGGAGCACAATGCTGTATACAGTGTATACAGCGCACAGAGTGGGTACAAACTCTAATATAGACCAGACAGCTTGACCCACATGAACTAAAATGGTGGAGATCCACTTTAAAGTTGAATTTTATCTGATTTATGACCGAGGAAACTGGAATTGTTCAATGAGAGTGCTGCAGGCAATTCAATACCAGCCCAGTAATGTTATGGCAAACAGCGGTGACTTTACTGCTGCCATTTCCAGGTGATGTACAATGCTTCAGAGAAAAAATTAAACATCCAACAAAACAAAACCTAGCTGCGTCTCAGCTCCATCTACACATCAGCATCCTAACTTATAAACACAATACCGTTATGACCAACCTTTATCTCCAGCAGAGAAGACCTGTTTCCTTCCCAGACTGCAGAGTACTGACTTGGGTGTGCCAGGTGAGACTAAATTGACTGAAAGGGAGAGGTGGAAAACCTGGAAGACGCAGGAGGTCTGGAAAAGGTGCCTGGGAGATGTGGAAACCCTGAACAGGACTTTTCCAGACTGCCTGCTTATATATACACACAATAATCTACCATAGAGGGTGAATAGAAGTCATCTTGGGCCCAGATTCTCAAAGGCGTTACGACGGCTCAACACCATTTGCGCCGTCGTAAGTCCTAATCTGGCCCCGGGTATCTATGCGACTGATTCTTAGAATCAGTTACGCATAGATACCCATTAGATCTGACATAAGGCTCTTACGCCGTCAGATCTTAAATGCAATTTTTTTTCCCGCCGCTAGGTGTCGCCGACGTCGTTTTCCCCGTCGCTTATGTAAATTAGCTAATTACGACGATTCCCGAACGTACGCGCGCTCGACGCAGAGAATTTATGACGTTTCCGTAGCCTTTGCGACGCGTAAAGTTGCCCCTGGGTCTATGAGGCGCAGCCAATGTTAAGTATGGCCGTCGTTCCCGCGTCGAAATTTAAAAAATCTACGTCGTTTGCGTAAGACGTCCGTGAATTAGCGCTGGACGTCATTTACGTTGACGTCTAAGCAAATGACGTCGGTGCGACGTCAGTTAGCGCAATGCACGTCGGGTAATTTACCCGACGGAGCATGCGCAGTACGCTCGGCGCGGGAACGCGCCTAATTTAAATGGTGCCCGCCCCATTTGAATTGGGCGGGCTTGCGCCGAGCGCTTTTACGATACACCGCCGCAAGTTTACAGGTAAGTGTTCTGAGAATCAGGCACTGACGCTGTAAACCTGCGGCGGTGTAACGTAAATCACATACGTTACGCTGCCCAGGAGCAACGTAATTATATCTGAATCTGGGCCTAAGTCTCTAAGGTGACCAGATATTTAAAATAAAATCCGGGGACATATTTTCCATTTATTGGCACAAAGTAAATTATTTTATAAGCATATTTTCCTCAAATTATATATTCAGTGTATGTGGTATGTGTGTATGTAATGATTGTATGATATATGTTATTTCTGAAAATCAGTGCCTGTTGAGTGCCCCTCAGCTCAGCCTGCTCAGTGCCCATCAGCTCAGCCTGCTCAATGCCCATCAGCTCAGCCTGCTCAATGCCCATCAGCTCAGCCTGCTCAGTGCCCATCAGCTCAGCCTGCTCAGTGCCCATCAGCTCAGCCTGCTCAGTGCCCATCAGCTCAGCCTGCTCAGTGCCCATCAGCTCAACCTGCTCAGTGCCCATCAGCTCAGCCTGATGGGCAGATTTCTTGATTGTGAATAGTGTATCTTTTTGAATTCTGTATTCAGATGTCGCTCCTATATACTATAACCCAATGATTGAATAGCGAGTGGGGTGCGAGTCTCGGTTCCTTTGGCAGGATATGGCGACATGCGATTTCTATATATTCTTTTAACAAGTCCTTCCTGTTTTGAAATATACCTATATGGACCAAAATTGGCTAGACTTGGTGAGTGGTGCCCAAAATATATTTACATCTGACCCTATTATTGAAACGTATATATTAATTTACGCTATAGTGATTAATTGTGTATCTATATATCCTTTTGTCGTTGATTATTTGAGAATATGATTTTGAATATTTATCTATTTATGATAATTCACTAATATGTTGTTCCATCCTTGTCAGGGAAATGGCCGTAGAAGAAGTACTGGCAATCTTGCCAGTAGAGGAAATGGGCGCCATAGGCACATCGTGTGACGGGTGGATCCTCCTACTGGCCTATTGTCAGGGAAATGGCCATAGAAGAAGTACTGGCAATCTTGCCAGTAGAAGAAATGGGCGCCATAGGCACATCATGTGACATGTGGATCCTCCTGCTGGCCTATTGTCAGGGAAATGGCCATAGAAGAAGTACTGGCAATCTTGCCAGTAAAAGAAATGGGCGCCATAGCCACATCATGTGACAGGTGGATCCTCCTGCTGGCCTATTGTCAGGGAAATGGCCATAGAAGAAGTACTGGCAATCTTGCCAGTAAAAGAAATGGGCGCCATAGCCACATCATGTGACAGGTGGATCCTCCTGCTGGCCTATTGTCAGGGAAATGGCCATAGAAGAAGTACTGGCAATCTTGCCAGTAAAAGAAATGGGCGCCATAGCCACATCATGTGACAGGTGGATCCTCCTGCTGGCCTATTGTCAGGGAAATGGCCATAGAAGTACTGGCAATCTTGCCAGTAGAAAAAATAGGCGCCATAGGCACATCATGTGACAGGTAGATCCTCCTGCTGGCCTATAAAAGGCTGCCACTGTCTGATCCAAATTGCTGGATTGTCGTCAGCCTTCCTGAGTCTCTGTATTACTGCTGTTTGGATTTCCTGTTGTGACCCGGCTTGTTCCTGACCTGTCTGATCCACTCTCCTGGTTTGACCCCCTGGCTTGCTTTACTGACTTGTTACCTTCTCCAGCACCTGATCCTGGCTTGTTTCATGGACTTTGCTTCAGTTATCTGTTCCTGTCTGTTTTTCAACACCAGACCTTTGGCTTGTCTCCGTTCCTGCAACCTGCATCTCCTGCCTGGATCCACAGTGTTTGATCCCCAGCCGGCTTCCACTGTTGCTCCTTGTGCACACCTTGCCAAGTGTTACCGAGGACTCCTAGAGACTGCAGCCCAGCGGTGTTTCCTGTATTCTCCAGTATTCTTCAGGCACTCACCAGCTCACCGGCTCTCCTGGATCCATCTGGCAATATGTGCTTCTCTGGGCACTTCACCCTCTGTACCCAACCTCAGAGGTGTACTGCACTCAACCACAAGGGGAGCCCTCTCGGAATTTCGGCCTCCAACCAGGTACGTGACAATCCTCTATAGAATGTTTTCTCTGTGACCTCCAGCATTACCTGTACAGCTCCTGAAGAAGCTCGTTGAGAGCGAAACATGTTGAGCAATTCTGGCACAAGTCTTTAGCTCATGTTTGAGTACAATGGGCCAGATTCAGAGACAAGATACGACGGCGTATCTCCTGATACGCCATCGTATCTCTGAGTGCGGGAGGTCGGATCTATGCACCTGATTCAGAGAATCAGTTACACATAGATATCCCTAAGATCCGACAGGTGTAAGTGTCTTACACCGTTGTATCTTAGGCTTCATTTTCAGGCTGGCCGAAAGGTGGCGCTTCCGTATGTTTAAGCAAGGAATATGCTAATTAGGTAGATACGGCGATTCAGAAACGTACGTTCGGCCGGCGCAATTTTTTACGTCGTTTACGTTCGGCTTTTTTCGGCGTATAGTTATCCCTGCTATATGAGGCGTAGCTAATGTTAAGTATGTAAAAAGGGGGGAACTAATGCGCAAAACCAATCTACCCAGGGCAACTAAGTAAAATACAATAAAATATAAATAAATCTATAAAGGCAGCAGCCACTACTAAAACAGTGATCACGCACCAACAAGCATATGTAAAACAGGGAGTGTAATGGCGCTTGCCAAAGGGAAACTATAATAAGATAAAATATATTACACACACAACAACGTATAAAAACGTATGAGTATTGATCAGTAGTGTTCAATCAATCTGTGTTCCACTCCTAATTTCCTTGAAGACCCTTCATAACATCCATAATTCAGGTGTAAAGGGTAGGAGTAGTGGATATAATAGATAGAATAGATTTACAATGATACTATGGAGATCATTGATTGAAGTGAATGTACCAATATAATGTAAACAAAGGCTTCCAGTGTTACCACCAAAATAAAGTGCTCAAGTGTTAACGTGAATACAAAATCCCAAATAGGAAGTGGTTTGTATATCAATAGTTATAGCAAATAAGCCAGTGTGCACAAAGATAAAAAGTGCAAAGTGAATAAATAATGGTATAAATAGATTCCATGAAAAATATATAAATAAAATTATATATATAAAAGAAAAATATCAAAAATATATATATAACAAATCCAGTTGATATAATGTTCAAGTTGACTTCCAAAATTTCATACAAAAAATGTTCAAACGTTGTGTTCCAAACGTGCAAATAAATGAAAAATTAAATAAAGTGAAAAAGAATAGAGATATTCAAAGTGCATAAATTTCAAAGATTTCCCAGCGGTGAAAAAGTTGTTCAAACCAATGCTCCAATCCACCACACGATCCTCCAGGGTGACTGTGCAGATAGGATAGATAATGCTAGCCTCTCACCTCAATTGCGATCATACAAGCCTGTTGGATAGGGGATGAAACCCAGCAGTACACACTCTGCATATAGGAAGGTTCAGATGACTCCGGTCCTCCACCTCCAAATTCCTCCAGACACTCTCATAGATGGACTCCAATGGGTCTAGTAGACGTAGTGCATCGACTGGTGCGTGGCTGGGGGGAGTACAGAGGACACAGACGATACACCTCCCCACAGAGGACAGCTTTTCGTTGCCTCTGGGCAGCCTGGCACACATGAGCGATTACATGCTGCAGTGTCTCTGCAACGACCGCCGAGTTGCCCACATTTTAACATGTGCTGATTACTGGGTGGCCACGCTGCTGGATCCCTGTTACAAGGACAATGTACCGTCCTTAATTTAACTCACTGGAATGCGCGAGTACAAGCGCACGCTGGTAGATGCGCTGCTGGTGGATTCCCATCTGACAGCGGGGGAACAGTGGAAGCACAAGGCAAAGGCAGAGGAGGAGGAAGAGGTCGCCAACGCAGACGGGGCACTGCCAGAAGGCAGGCTTAGCATGGCCGAAATGTGAAAAGCTTTGTCAGCACGCCACAACAAACAGCACCACCAGCTGATATTCTATGCTTCAGCCAGCTCTAGTGCTCTCCTCCTCCCTATGACATATAGAGGAAGATTAACCCTGTATGGTCCAAAGTGGAGGGTGGAGTGTGACCACTGTCACTCCTAACTGACACAGGAGCTGCAGGGGACCAGTAACAGAACTGCAGAGAGCCCACTGAAGAAAAGTACAAGGTAGAACTGAGTACACAGATCAGAATTCATTGGGTTCAGCAGGGGCTGAATTTTTGATCGGTGTGTAATCCTCTCTGTTAGACAGAAACCAATTGTTATATCCACTTCTGCTGGAAATCTTTGTTCCATTAGCTGTTTGCAGCCAAAAAGAAGCAGTGCTGATCAGTGTATTTTGATAGGGTGGAGTCCCTGCTGTCAGAAAACAATGTCCCAGTGAGGGGGTTTCCCCCGTCCACAAGAGCACTTGCTCGCTGGTGCAGGGGTCTCCAAACTCTCTAAAGAAAGGGACAGTTTACTGTCGTTCAGACTTCAGGGGGGCCAAACTGTGCCCAGTGGGAGTTAACAACGTCCGATCTGGTGTCGTTGGGAGGAATAGTGCTCCAATGTTGATGTCAGTGGAAGGAATTATGCCCCATTGTTGGTGTCAGTGGCAGGAATCATGCCCCATTGTTGGTGTCAGTGGCAGGAATTATGCCCCATTGTTGGTGTCATTGGCAGGAATTATTCCTCAAGGGCCGGTTAAAGGCAAGCAAAAGCACCACATCCGGCCCCAGGGCCGCAGTTTGGAGACCACTGCTCTAGTGGTTTGTTTATAGTGCACTTTAATAGTACTTTGCACTGTGTGTTTGATTTGCAGCACTGGGAGTTTGGTAGTAACTCAAAAACCAAATTGTGTACAAATGAACCATAAGAATTTGACTAGAGTTATTTGAATATTTGGGAGTTATTCACATTATATGTTATAGTATTTTACAGTACCAGGAGTGTGTTCTTATCTCCCTCACAAAATGTTTTTGCAGCACAGGGATTTGGTCCCACATGTATGTGATATTGTATATTACTCTACATACTCTACCACTGTACCTATTTTGCAATTTATCCAATTCTGACCTTGCACTATATATATATTTTGTGTGTGTAAGATAATTGGTTATGGGGGGGGGGGCCCAGCTCGGCATTTTCGCCCTGGGCGCTGGTTGACCTTGTCCGGCACTGGCGCAAGTGCCACGCTACAGGCCGCCGCGCCTAAATTTATAAAGGAGCCGATTAAATAAAAGGACGGATCGGGGGTCTTTTTTTTTTCGTGCGGGGGGGGCGGCTTTGGGGCCCGTGCCACCCCCCTGCAAAGTGTCTGCAGGATACATGGCAGCGCCCAGGGCGGATGAGACATTTGCACAGGTAGGGGAAAAACAGGCAGCAGACTCAGCGCACCCAGTAACCAACCTGAATACAAATAAAACGTTTTTTTTTCTGCTGTCAGGTTTATATTGTAATTTACAAATGTACAGAGGGGAACAGAGGTGTGGGGGAGGAAGTTACAGAGGTGGGGGGTTACAGATATGTGGGGGGAGGGTACAGAGAGGAACAGATAGTGGGGGAGGGGTCAGAGGGGGAACACAGAGGTATGAGGAGGGTACAGAGGTGCGGGAGGGTACAGAGGTAAGAGGGTACTGAGGTGCGAGATGGGTACAGAGGTGCGGGGAGGGTACTGTTATTTATTGTTCTAATAATCTTCACTGTGAAGCAAAACTTAGGTTACTGTATTTGCACCTGAATGGATTTTTTTTTTTTAAATACTATGAATTACAGGCTGTAGAGAAAAGTGCGCCATTGCAAACTTATATTTTAGTTTTAATTACATTATTTTAATAGTCGTGAACTAAATTGGGCTGGTCCAAGGCATGAAACTCTGTGTCTTCTGGGCTTAGTGGAGGAAGTGGTCCCCTCCAGGGCCCTTAGAACATTGCTGAACATACT
>NW_024404607.1:0-57658 GCF_905171775.1 Rana temporaria
CTTTCAGCTATTGAGACCATTCAACTGTAAAAATGTTCGTCTCTTTCAGCTAATGATGGGACTTCTTCAAGTTTTTTTCTACTTTTTACACTTTTATAAATTTTAAGCTTTTAGACCCTTTTTTTAACATTGAAGTCAATGAGAACATCCTTTTCCCCTTTGAATTCACATGCCCTGCCAAAAGTTTCAGCTACTTCATACTTTCACTTACAGACACTGAAAAAACTGTAAAGCGGTCACAAAATATTTAGCTATCCGGCTATGACTTTTCAGATCGTCATCGTTTACAATTTTTTGTTGAAAACGCAATTTACGTTTTGCGAATTTTTCACAAAAATGCGATAGGTTATAATGTAATCCTATGGAGGGGATTTAGAGTCTGTCATGTGACCTTAACATTGGAGATCTTTGTAATTAAAAATATCTTTACAAAAAGGGGAAACAAATTGGTCTCACGCCCACAAGATCTACTTTTCATACACAATTTTTATATCAAAACGTAGCTATGCTTGTCTGGTTTCTGGCAATGTGATCAATTCTGCGATACGTATTTTAGTTTTAGTTATTGGAGCAACAGCCAGAAATTATGTCTCATAGACTCTCATGTTAAATTATCTAAAAAATGTTGCTGCAAAACTCACAAAGACGCTCTTTTCTAAATCGCAGACATGGCCACATTTTTAAGTTTATCAACATAAATTTCATATCAATGCGTTCACAAGGGCCGTGTATTTCAAACGGTGTAGTCGTTGTATCGATCGCATGTACGGTTGAGGATTTATTAAGCTTTGTTTGGAGGCTTAAATCATGTATTTGATCTGTGAATTAAAAGCGTTTGTAATGTTATTTCTTTCCATAAATAACTTTCCTGACCTCAGTGCAATATTCCTCCTCACTGACCTGGGGGGGAGGGGAAACCTCTTGAGGGGGGAGGGGCGACCAGGAAGTCAGCATACTCTATACTTTGCAGATAGAGAAAGAAGCTGTGTGTCCTAAAGATAGTGTAGTGGTTATGGTGAATGTCTTTGGCAAGGGGCTCACCAATTAAGCTATTCAGCATTCCCACTCGCATTTTCCTCAGGAAATGCATTGTCTAGTTACATTATATTTTAATACTACTGCTGCTGCCTCCATGCTGAGTAAAGCTTCATGACCTCTCTGGCACAGCGGATTCACCAACAGCCTCCGCTTCAAGCTACCAGACCGGATCGTAACAGCAAGTGTAACTAAAACAATGAACCTTATGTTAAACCCTGGTTTACGGCCTTTATACTGCAACCATTAGGCTGTCTGCAAGAGCAAATCTGCACTCTCTCTCTCTTTCTTGCTCTCTCTCTCTCTCTCTCTGTATATATATATATATATATTGTTGCTTTTGTTATGTTCATTTTTCAACAGTTTATTTTGTGTTCGTCGTGTCTGTGTCCGTGTGCTTTAGTTTGTCCTAGGTTTGTGTTAAATAAAATGATAGTATAAAATGTTTTTGCTTATTATGAAGTTAGATGTGTTGATGTTGATTTGTTCGATGTGAAGTTAGATGTGTTGAAAAACCTAAAAATCTATCTCAAAAAGAAATGAAACATTTCCAAAAAATAACATTTTTTAATCAAAAAATTAATTCAGACATAGCTGAGCATTTGCTTCTGAAGCCTTTCCAGCTCAGCAAGATATTCTAATTGCTGCTGCTCTAGCTGCGTATTTTGCTGGACCAGGTAGCGAATTTGTTGATGATTTCCCTTAATCCTCAGATGTGTCTTCTTTAGCAGCGCGTGCTGCTGCATCATCTTTCTTGCTACTGTTAGGATATAATAAAAAAACATTTGGATTTCAAAGAACGTTACCAAATAAATAAATTTTTTTTTTTGCTTATTAATCAATCATTATCATGTGTATACACTTGTTATGTGTCTAACACATCCCGGAGTGCAGAATTATTAGGCAAAATGAGTATTTGGACCACATCATCCTCTTTATGCATGTTGTCTTACTCCAAGCTGTATAGGCTCGAAAGCCTACTACCGATTAGGCATATTAGGTAATGTACCATCTCTGTAATGAGAAGGTGTGTGGTCTAATGACATCAACACTCTATATCAGGTGTGCATTAATTATTAGTCAATTTCCTTTCTTTGGCAAAATGGGCCAAAAGAAGGACTTGACAGACTCTGAAAAGTCCAAAATAGAGAGATATCTAGCAGAGGGATGCAGCACTCTTAAAATTGCAAAGCTTCTGAAGCGTGATCATCAAAAAAAAGCAACGTGTGGGAAAAACAAAGGCGCAACCATAACTGCCCATGAACTGAGAAAGGTTAAGCGTGCAGCTGCCAAGATGCCACTTGCCCACCAGATTGGCCATATTTCAGAGCTGCAACATCACTGGGGTGCCCAAAAGGCACAAGGTGTGCAATACCCAGATACATGGCCAAGTTAAGAAAGGCTGAAAGACGACGACCACTGAACAGACACACAAGCCTGCAACGTCAAGACTGTGCCAATAAATATCTCAAGAAAGATTTTTCTAAGGTTTTATGGACTGCTGAAATGAGAGTGAGTCTTGATGGGCAGATGGAAGAGCCCGTGGCTGGATTGGTAAAGGGCAGGAGCTCCAGTCCGACTCAGACGCCAGCAAGGTGGTGTGGAGTACTGGTTTGGGCTGGTATCATCAAGATGAGCTTGTGGGGCCTTTTCGGATTGAGGATGGAGTCAAGCTCAACTCCCAGTCCTACTGCCAGATTATGGAAGAGACCTTCTTCAAAGCAGTGGTACAGGAAGAAGTCACCATCCTTCAAGAAAAACATGATTTTCATGCAGGACAATGCTCCATCACACGTGTCAAAGTACTCCACAGCGTGGCTGGCAAGAAAAGGGTATTAAATAAAAAAAAGTAATGACATGGCCTCCTTGTTCACCTGATCTGAACCCCATTGAGAACCTGTGGTCCATCATCAAATGTGGGATTTACAAGGAGGGAAAACAGTACACCTCTCTGAACAGTGTCTGGGAAGGCTGTGGTTGCTGCTGCACGCAATGTTGATGGTGAACAGATCAAAACACTGACAGAATCCATGGATGTCGGCTTTTGAGTGTCCTTGCAAAGAAGGTGGCTATATTGGTCACTGATTTGTTTTTGTTTTGTTTTTTAAATGTCAGAAATGTGTATTTGTGAATGTTGAGATGTTATATTGGTTTCACTGTTAAAATAAATCATTGAAATGGGTATCTATTTATTTTTTGGTTAAGTTGCCTAATAATTCTGCACAGTAATAGTAGTCACCCTGCACACACAGATATCCCCCGAAAATAACTAACACTAAAAACAAAACTAAAAACTACTTCCAAAAAAATTCAGCTTTGATATTAATGAGTTTTTGGGGTTCATTGAGAACATGGTTGTTGTTCAATAATAAAATGAATCCTCAAAAATACAACTTGCCTAATAATTATGCACTACTGTACTACTTCTAGCATCAATACCATATTATGGTTCTACAATCTGACAGGTGCGCTTTATATGTTGTCCATTTTTATATCTACATTTTGTTTGTTGAAATGTTATTAATCATTGTGCACATATTTACCTTCCTGAGCGAGGCTCACAGGACCGCTCTCTTCCTCCTGCTCTTCTGCTTGAGAAGTTGGGGTGGTGGGGGGGGGAAGCTCCTCAGCTTGCTCCTCAACAGGAGCTGGGGTTGGGGAGTGGGAGGGCCCTGGCTGCTCCTCCTCATCCATCTCCTCCTCTGCCTATCCTCCTCTGCCGCATCCTCCTCTCCTCCTCATCGGCCTGGCGCCTTCTGCACTTGGCGCGCACAACTGGCATTGGAGCTCCTATAATAACACAATGTTTCATATATTATAAAAAATGTTTTCTAATGACGTATGCAAATTCTGTGTACTCTGCTGTATTGTATATGAATACAAATTGATTTAATATAGACAGTTAACCAATGGGACAATGTTATATTAAAGGGTCTTGTGGGCACTACAGGGGACTGAGCGTGAGCTGGGATGCCACCATGTTAAAATGAGCTGTTTTTGTCTCCTTTGTTTTGTTCAGACGATCTCCTGTTAAAAAAAGGGCCTGATGGAGCACACGGATTACTATAACAACCCCAACTCCTAACACAGGAATTTAGTGGTAATCTATATATATAAAACTCACGTGTGTGTGCATAAATGTATGATGTATGTATGTATGTATGTATGTTCCAGCATCACGTACAAACGGCTAAAGATATTTATATGAAACTTGGCACACAGGTTACTTATATGTCAGCCACAAACATAGGATAGGTGGTTTAAACCTTACCCACCCCCATTTGCCATGGTCGGGTTTTTTCTTTAAAGTCCCAATGCAAAGCAATGGGAAAAGTATGTTCCCACATAACTTCTGTGTTCCTGTCTGCTGTCCCATGTCTTTTTTCAACAGTACTATGAATACCTTGGCTGGTGGTGATATATGTTAGCACAACATGGCATCTTGGTTAACAACATCTGACCTTACATGAATTACATATGACCTTACATAACTGTCACCAAAGGAGCTGCGTTGGCTCCACGCGATTGCCCACTGCACTGACAAGTGATTCACCTCTGCAGCTAGGGGTTCGGATCCCGCTCTCGGCTACCTGGTGAATTGAGTTTGGTGGTCTCAGCCCCGCCCCTGGTGGGGTGTGCTATGCGAGGTTGGGTTGGGGGGACCCCCTCACACCCGCCATTGCCAACCGGGGGCATGGAGAAAGGTGGCAGATTGCCTCTGGGGGAGGCCCTCCCAACTCCTGCAGGCCGGCTCCTCTCTCTTTCGAGTTCACGCACAAAATACACTTTTGAAAAAAAAAACATAACTGTCAACAATAACTTACCTGGATGATATTTAGCCCGAAGACGTCTGACCTGATCCATTTGGCGCCTCTTCAGGTCAGACCACTTCTTCACAATCGCATTGTGGTCGTGTTGGCCGCCAAAGTCAGCGATTAGGGCGCTGACCACAGCCCTTTTCTCTGGCTGCCTCCGCAGCTTATCGTATCCTGTTTCCAGGAACTTCTGCAAGATGAAGAACAAAGTATATTGTAATACTTCTGTTGACTGCCTTATGGATATATGACGTAAATGTATGCTATTCAACAATTGGAAGCATTCTCGCCTTATTAATCAATGACAGGGGTAACATGACAGATTTTATATCCTGCCATTTCGGTCGCCACCTTTTTTGCATAAATATAGCAGGCATTATCATTTGCATAATTATGAATATATTATTAACAACACAGGAACACGTATAGGGGAGATATGCGTTGCTAACTCTTTTCCCTGTCAGGAGCCTAACGCCCCGGGGGGTCAGAGACGGGACCTTTTCGGAGGACCACTGACGTATGCAACCGTCGCAGTTTTTTGTGATGTCACTCTTTAGGTGTGTGCAAATTTTTCCTTGCACCGGGTGGAGTTTTTGGGTTGTGTTTTGCACGCCACAGGCTTTTCAACAGGAAAAAAAACAGCCTGGAGGCAGAATGGTTGCAAAACACTCGGGTTTGTTACCTAACTCTGGGTTTCAAGACCAAGTCCACCCTCCAGCTGTTGCAAAACTACTACTCCCATCAGCCACGGTCTGTCAGTGCATGCTAAGAATTTAACTTTTGCTGCATCTAGGGTGCCACAGTTAGAGACCCGTGCATAAAGGCCTGAAAAATGGGGGCCGGCAGAACTTACAATACTAGAAGTGCCAGCATTCCCAGGCATGCTGGAAGTTGTAGTTCTGCAACATCTAAAGGGCAATATGTATTCGAACGTCCTTGGGCCTTGAGGACCACTGAAGTCAGGACGTTCGCATACGTCCTATGTCCAAAAAATGTTAAATTCATTATGCTAAATAACAAGGAAAAAGGCCTAAATACACATTTGCCAACCAGGGTGTCCTGCAGCTGTCCAGGCATGCTGGGACTTGTAGTTTTGTAAAAGCAGGAGACACATTTTTTGTGAAATACTAATATCTGATCATATATACTAACTTTTAAACTAGACTAAAATGCAGTGAAGATGATGAAATAACAGTGGTCGAAATACTTACACAATCAGCAAATTTTCCTCAGATACAGTGAAATTACTTCCAACCATCTTGCTCTGCGATTGCGTTGCGATCAAAAAGTTGGAAACTGGCAAGGGTCCAGGAAATGGTCGCGTGTTGTTCGCGTGTTGATTGCGCTGCTTGGACCGAGATGGGTCCATATGGCTTCGGCTGTATGGACCACAGTAACTCTTTTCCCTGTCAGGAGCCTAACGCCCCGGGGGGTCAGAGACGGGACCTTTTCGGAGGACCACTGACGTATGCAAACCGTCGCAGTTTTTTGTGATGTCACTCTTTAGGTGTGTGCAAATTTTTCCTTGCACCGGGTGGAGTTTTTGGGTTGTGTTTTGCACGCCACAGGCTTTTCAACAGGAAAAAAACAGCTGGAGGCAGAATGGTTGCAAAACACTACGGGTTTGTTACCTAACTCTGGGTTTCAAGACCAGTCCACCTCCAGCTGTTGCAAAACTACTACTCCCATCAGCCACGGTCTGTCAGTGCATGCTAAGAATTTTACTTTTGCTGCATCTAGGGTGCCACAGTTTAGAGACCCGTGCATAAAGGCCTGAAAATGGGGGCCTGCAGAACTTACAATACTAGAAGTGCCAGCATTCCCAGGCATGCTGGAAGTTGTAGTTCTGCAACATCTAAAGGGCAATATGTATTCGAACGTCCTTGGGCCTTGAGGACACTGAAGTCAGGACGTTCGCATACGTCCTATGTCCAAAAAAATGTTAAATTCATTATGCTAAATAACAAGGAAAAGTGCCTAAATACACATTTGCCAACCAGGGTGTCTGCAGCTGTCCAGGCATGCTGGGACTTGTAGTTTTGTAAAAGCAGGAGACACATTTTTTGTGAAATACTAATATCTGATCATATATACTAACTTTTAAACTAGACTAAAATGCAGTTGAAGATGATGAAATAACAGTGGTCAAAATACTTACACAAATCAGCAACTTTTCCTCAGACTTAGTGAAATTGCTTCCAACCATGTTGCTGTGTGATTGCGCTGCGATCATAAGTTGGAAACTGGCAAGGCTCCAGGAAATGGTCGCGTGTTGTTCGCGCAATTGCACATGCGCGATCGAAAAATCGCAATCGCAATATGTTTTTTGGTTTAAAATATCATACATATTCGATTTCAGAGTGCTGCTACAGCAGTTTTCGAAATATCTGCAATCAATTTCGCATTCGCATTTTGTGAAATTGCGTTAAAATATCTCGAATATTCGATTTCAGAGTGATATCCAGCATGCTCCTCCAGCATTTCTCGAAATTGCGCAATAAATATCGCATTCGCATGTTGCGATATTTCGATAAAATATCAGGAATATTCTGAGCCAATCAGAGCGCTCCTCCAGCATATCTCGAAATTCTGCAATAAATATCGCATTCGCATGTTGCGATATTTCGATAAAATATCACGAATATTCTGAGCCAATCAGAGCGCTCCTCCAGCATATCTCGAAATTGCGCAATAAATATCGCATTCGCATGTTGCGATATTTCGATAAAATATCACAAATATTCTGAGCCAATCAGAGCGCTCCTCCAGCATATCTCGAAATTCCGCAATAAATATCGCATTCGCATGTTGCGATATTTCGATAAAATATCACGAATATTCTAAGCCAATCAGAGCGCTCCTCCAGCATATCTCGAAATTCCGCAATAAATATCGCATTCGCATGTTGCGATATTTCGATAAAATATCACGATTATTCTAAGCCAATCAGAGCGCTCCTACCGCAGTTATAAAAAAATCGCAATTATTTTCGCATTCGCAATAGCGAAAAATCGCAATCAATTAATTTCGATAAAATATCACGAATATTCGAATTTAGCGAATATATCTCGAATATTCGAATATATATTCGAGATATATCGCGAAATCGAATATGGCATATTCTGCTCAACACTAGCTGGACAAATGTTAAACAAACATATTGGACATGTGCAAAAGTGCATGTGCTAAAAAATTCCTAGATTAACACTCTGAATTAAACACCAATTAAGAGTCCCATTAGGTCAAGGGGCCAAAGCCACCTGGCCCTACTAGACAATAAAGTACTAGCCCAGTGGGTATTGCCACGAAAAGCCTGACAACAATATTGAAAAAATTAAATCAAACAATAGACCACAAATAAGTGAATAAAGTCCATAAACTTCAATTTGAAAATAAATGTGATGAATCCAAGTGAGATTGGAGACACCCGTGAAAGCTTCAAGAAGTCCTGATTATAGCACCAACGTGAATCCACCACCGATCACACAGCTGCTTACCAGAAGTCAGGGTCCTGCCGGACCACTATCAACATGTCTTTCCACCGTGGGTATCACATCTGCAGGAAGTTCTCCGCTTGCATTAAGACCATGCCGTGTTAAATGATGAAAAAACACAAAACAGGCTCCACATAGCATAAATCCGGGTAAATTTATTAAAATATAGTAAAAACAAATGTACAACTCACATTTAAGTTGATAAAAACAAGCAGTTGGCCTGTAACGCCGGCCGGACGTATCAGGGACAAGAGCCACTCGTTGGAGAAAATGAAGGGGATGGCGTCCACACGTCACTCACTCCACCCGACGCGTTTCGTGAGAAATCACTTCTTCTCGGGGTACGAGTGGCGTGGGACGCCACCCCTCTTTATAGAAACACCTATCGCTAACAAACAATCGAGCCATAATTACCACGCCTCGCTCGGGATCGCCGCGCACGCCGGAAGTGTAACTCATTGACATCCGGGTTACTGGACGCTCCGAGACTGCCCATAGGCTACCCCAACAGTTCCGCCCAGAGGGGCTGGCACCCATGACGTCCGCGTCACTCACCGAAGCGAGGCCTGACAGGACCACCCTCAAAGGGGGCGGGGCTGTATATGTCATGGCTCGAGTGCTTGGAGCTCACACTAAACATTTAATAGCGATAATTGTCAACCTGTACCCATGCCTACATCTCGTGTGTCATGGGGCATCATCAAGTTGTTCGCTCCATAAGGAATTTTTAAAAGGGAATTTAAAAATGAATCAAACCACCTACGATCGTAACCAAGCCTCACTATGGGTCACTCGCACATGCGCCCAACCAACAATAGTGGTTGCGCTCCACAGGGCGTAATGCTAGCCATTTTCGAGGCAAACCCTCCCATATCATAAAAGGATGAATGGGAAAGTCGTGACAGTTTCACACAGTGATCTCACCATGTTGATCAATGGCCCATACCCAGAAATGAACTTGTAGTTGATGGACATTGTATAAATAAAATAAACTCAATCAAAACATTAAAAATTAATTTAAGTGCATTTGTGAAACATAAATAAATTGACTAGTGATAATAAATCAATTCTAATTATATGGGCGACCTCAACAATCAAAATCCCATATATTATTAAGTTACAATTTGTGATCAATATGTGAACCATAAGTGAATCTCCATTAGACCCCTGTTACGGGGAATGTTCAATCAATAAAATTAAAATTAGTGCATATCAAAAAAAAGGGGTTAATCCCAATCCATACAATCAACATAAATTAATAAATCTAGACTAAAAAGGGAGGGGGGGGGGGGGGGGGAGCTTAGCCCCGATACTAGTGAAAGTTATCACCAGACAGTATATCCATAACTAATTTTTCTCGTCAGAACAGAAGTTCAATCACCTGCTAGGGAAGTCTCAAGAGTTAACAACCATGAACTAAGCATTGTTTATGAATGCATTGATGTCAGTGTCCACGTTGAGGCCATGGGAAGATATGTCCTCAATCTATGGATCCATGCCATTTCGGTTTTCGAGATTTCTCTAATAAGGGAACTCCCCCTCCAGTTCGGTTTGTATTTATCGATACCCACAAACAAAGTCCCCTCGGGATTTCTATGATGAACCAAATCATAGTGTCTCGAAACCGAGTGGTTTGGAAAGCCATTTCTTATCTTAGCTATATGTTCGTTTAGTCTGGTTTTCAATTCCCTCTTGGTCCTCCCTACGTACTGAAGCCCGCAAGGGCATTGGAGTAAGTAAACCACCCCTTTGCTAGAGCAGGTAATGAATGGTTTTACTTCATGTGTTCGACCAGTACTAGTGGAGGAGAAATGGGTGATCTTTCGATCTCGACATTTATTTAGAGAACATACCTGGCAATTTTTGCATCTGTGATAACCCGTGAGATTCTGCCAAAAGATTCTTGTTTCGCTAGGAGGATCCTGAACACTTGGGGCCACACTGGCTCCCAAGGAGGAGGCGCCGCGAAACACTACAGAGGGTCTTGCTGGTAGCACGGTGCAAGTACAAGATCACTTTGCAGTATATGCCAGTGTTTTCTGATTAAACGTTTAATATTTTGGTGTTGTACCGAGAAAGTGGTTATAAATGGCAAAGAGGAGACGTTGTTTTCCTGTTTAGTCTGCACCTTTAACAGGGATTCTCTCTCCATGTCACGGGCGGATCGTACCGCCTGGTCCAATATCAACGGATCATACCCCTTCTCGAGGAATTTATTTGATAGAACGGTTGCCTGGGTATCAAAAACATCAACTTCTGTACAGTTGCGTCTGATTCTGGTGTATTGTCCCTGAGGAACTGCCTTTAACCATGGACCATAGTGGCAACTGTCGACAGGAATAAACGAGTTCCTATCTGTTGGTTTAAAAAAAGTACTCGTGACAAACTTGTCACCCACTATACCAATGTTTAGATCCAGAAAATTCACCAAAGTCTGACTCGCAGAAAAAGTAAATCTAATGCCTCTACCATTATCGTTAAGAAAACTCATGAACACATCCAACTCGTCTCTATCTCCATCCCAAAGGAGGAGGACGTCGTCGATATACCTGACCCAAAGGGTTACCTCGGGTCTTCGGCAACCATCGACGACGTCCTCCTCCCACTTGGCCATGAAGAGATTCGCCAGGCTGGGGGCATATTTGGCCCCCATGGCCACTCCTCGGTCCTGGCGAAAGAAACAGTTGTCGAACCAAAAATAGTTATGACTTGCTGCAAACTGCAGCAAAGTCATAATGAACTCAATCTGCTCTGAAACCAAGGTTGAGTCCTTGGTTAGATAAAATCTCACAGCCTCGAGACCCAGGTTATGGGGGATTATGGTGTATAAGGATGTCACGTCAGCCGTGACCATCCACACACCTTCCCTGGGGGTTATTCCTGATAGCAGGTTAATAACCTGCTTCGTGTCTCCAATGAAGGAGGGTACATTACGCACCAGAGGCTGTAAATAAAAATCAATGTACTTGCCCACCCGGGACGTGATGGAATCAATCCCACAACAATGGGGCGTCCCGGGGGGCAAGTTTGATTCTTATGGATTTTCGGGAGATAGTATATCACCGGTGTACGGGGGGCCATTGGTACTAGGAATAAACTCTCCTTTTTGTTTAAAATCCCTTTCTGAAGACCTTGATCTACAATGATCTCCAAATCACGTTTGTATTTGATTACTGGGTCACGGCTTAGAGGGGTATATGTGTCAACGTCGTCCACGATGCGGTGCATCTCTGCAACATAATCGCATCGATCTAGGACGACAATGCCACCCCCCTTATCAGCCGGTCTGATGACTAGCGATTTATTAGAACAAAGCGAATCGAGTCCGATCTCAAGATCTTTGTTCAATTTGGCCTTGATCTTCATATCCAAATCTTTGAGAACAACGTCCCTGAACACCCTTATACTGGCAGGTAGGGTACCGGGATTGAACAATGAAGCGTTGGATAGATTGGAGTGTCTATATTTTGGGGCATGCTGGAGACCTTCATTGATTGGGTTCATCAAGAAGTGTCTCTTAATACTCAATTTTCTGGAAAACTTGTGAACATCCATAAAGGTTTGAAATTTGCTCAGATTTCTCGGAGGTGCAAACTTCAAACCCTTATCTAGCAGCCTCTTTTCAGAATCTGTTAGTGTTTGTTGACTCAAGTTGTAAATTCCAATGCCTACACTCTTCTTCTCTTTGGATGCTTTGGCTCTCCTCCCCCCTCTGGTCCCTCTCTTGGTTCTGTAGGCCATGCTGGGCCGTGATGGCTCCTGGGAAAACCCCAATTGTAGGGTGAGCGGGATGGTGGAGGCCCCTGTATGTTTTCAGGTCTAAAGTTCCCATAACCCCTATCTCCTGGTCCAAAGCCAGGTGGGGGAAAGAATCTTTCCCAGCTATTGTATGGAACATCTCTGGGACCGAACCCATAGGGTCCCATTGTGTCTGATAAGGGAAAAAAACGGTTTTGAGTTGGGATATTGAAATCATAACTGCTCTCTCTTCTATTTTGAGGATTAAACTCCATTTGTGTGGAGTTTCTACGTTGAAAGGAGGTAGCTTGATCTCGACCTACTGGAGAGTCACTCCTGTAGTGTTGAAATTGAGGCTCCAATTTATGATTTTTTGATTTGTGTCGGCCTCTAATAGGGGTATTAGATTGAGCCGTATCTTTTTTAGAGTTTCTTAATTTGACTCGGGGTTTCTGTGAGCCTGGGAAGATGTTGAGGTACCTGTTGATCCGACCTTTGGTTTGAAACTAATGTGCGCTGTACAGGCACAGGAAGGGTAACAGAGGCTTGTGGAGTAGTGTCCATACCCTCTCTATCTTCAACTTCTGAGGCGATCTTTTTTTGCCATTTGAATACCAACCTTGACTTATAGTCATCTAAGTCGCGGTTGTATTTCTTTTTCTTTTTTATTTTCTGGTCTTTCTCCTCTTTTTCAAGATTTTTCTGTAAGCTGGTAGAGTATTCTTGATATTCCCTCCTTTTTTGAAAGGAATCAGCAACTCTTTAACCAGCTTGATCTCAGAGTCTAATCTGATCAGTTTGTCTTTCTTCCTCTCTCCGCTAGAAAGCGCAAGAAGGAAGTGCCAGCATCGTTAAAATTTTGGCCCAACCGATCAGATCAGACCATCTGTCTGGGGACTGACCTCCACCGTAGGCTCCTCGGAACCATCCCACTCTTGACAAAAGTTTTCTAAAAAAACTACGTCCACTGGGTATGTATTTCTGCTGTCATGAGGTTTTTCAATCTCATGAAGAGCCCACTGACTTCGGAAGTGGTGGGTATTGGGGTGGAATCAAACACCCCTACTGTATTGACTACCCTGTTTGAACGGAAGTCAAATATATCCATGATGACCCTATGGGAGAGTCACCACTCAAAGCTGCAATTGAAGGTATACAGGAAATGCAAAGGAATTATTTTGGAACAACTGCGCTAAGGTAGAAAGTTTGGTTGACAAGCAGCAATTAAATTGTGTGTAAACAATGTAGTAATATAGAAAAAGAAAGATTAATTGCGCTAAACCAAAAAAAGGAGGGGACGAACATATGTTAAACAAACATATTGGACATGTGCAAAAGTGCATGTGCTAAAAAATTCCTAGATTAACACTCTGAATTAAACACCAATTAAGAGTCCCATTAGGTCAAGGGGCCAAAGCCACCTGGCCCTACTAGACATAAAGTACTAGCCCAGTGGGTATTGCCACGAAAAGCCTGACAACAATATTGAAAAAATTAAATCAAACAATAGACCACAAATAAGTGAATAAAGTCCATAAACTTCAATTTGAAAATAAATGTGATGAATCCAAGTGAGATTTGGAGACACCCGTGAAAGCTTCAAGAAGTCCTGATTATAGCACCAACGTGAATCCACCACCGATCACACAGCTGCTTACCAGAAGTCAGGGTCCTGCCGGACCACTATCAACATGTCTTTCCACCGTGGGTATCACATCTGCAGGAAGTTCTCCGCTTGCATTAAGACCATGCCGTGTTAAATGATGAAAAAACACAAAACAGGCTCCACATAGCATAAATCCGGGTAAATTTATTAAAATATAGTAAAAACAAATGTACAACTCACATTTAAGTTGATAAAAACAAGCAGTTGGCCTGTAACGCCGGCCGGACGTATCAGGGACAAGAGCCACTCGTTGGAGAAAATGAAGGGGATGGCGTCCACACGTCACTCACTCCACCCGACGCGTTTCGTGAGAAATCACTTCTTCTCGGGGTACGAGTGGCGTGGGACCGCCACCCCTCTTTATAGAAACACCTATCGCTAACAAACAATCAAGCCATAATTACCACGCCTCGCTCTGGGATCGCCGCGCACGCCGGAAGGTGTAACTCATTAACATCCGGGTTACTGGACGCTCCGAGACTGCCCATAGGCTACCCCAACAGTTCCGCCCAGAGGGGCTGGCACCCATGACGTCCGCGTCACTCACCGAAGCGAGGCCTGACAGGACCACCCTCAAAGGGGGCGGGGCTGTATATGTCATGGCTCGAGTGCTTGGAGCTCACACTAAACATTTAATAGCGATAATTGTCAACCTGTACCCATGCCTACATCTCGTGTGTCATGGGCATCATCAAGTTGTTCGCTCCATAAGGAATTTTTAAAAGGGAGTTTAAAAATGAATCAAACCACCTACGATCGTAACCAAGCCTCACTATGGGTCACTCGCACATGCGCCCAACCAACAATAGTGGTTGCGCTCCACAGGGCGTAATGCTAGCCATTTTCGAGGCAAACCCTCCCATATCATAAAGGGATGAATGGGAAAGTCGTGACAGTTTCACACAGTGATCTCACCATGTTGTTCAATGGCCCATACCCAGAAATGAACTTGGAGTTGAGGGACATTGTATAAATAAAATAAACTCGATCAAAACATTAAAAATTAATTTAAGTGCATTTGTGAAACATAAATAAATGGACTAGTGATAATAAATCAATTCTAATTATATGGGCGACCTCAACAATCAAAAATCCCATATATTATTAAGTTGTGATCAATATGTGAACCATAAGTGAATCTCCATTAGACCCCTGTTACGGGGAATGTTCAATCAATAAAATTAAAATTAGTGCATATCAAAAAAAAGGGGGTTAATCCAATCCATACAATCAACATAAATTAATAAATCTAAGACTATAAAGAGGGAGGGGAGGGGGGGGGGGGGAGCTTAGCCCCGATACTAGTGAAAGTTATCACCAGACAGTATATCCATAACTAATTTTTCTCGTCAGAACAGGAAGTTCGATCACCTGCTAGGGAAGTCTCAAGAGTTAACAACCATGAACTAAGCATTGTTTATGAATGCATTGATGTCAGTGTCCACGTTGAGGCCATAGGGTAGATATGTCCTTAATCTATGGATCCATGCCATTTTCGGTTTTCGAGATTTCTCTAATAAGGGAACTCCCCTCCAGTTCGGTTTGTATTTATCGATACCCACAAACAAAGTCCCCTCGGGATTTCTATGATGAACCAAATCATAGTGTCTCGAAACCGAGTGGTTTGGAAAGCCATTTCTTATCTTAGCTATATGTTCGTTTAGTCTAGTTTTCAATTCCCTCTTGGTCCTCCCTACGTACTGAAGCCCGCAAGGGCATTGGAGTAAGTAAACCACCCCTTTGCTAGAGCAGGTAATGAATGGTTTTACTTCATGTGTTCGACCAGTACTAGTGGAGGAGAAATGGGTGATCTTTCGATCTCGACATTTATTTAGAGAACATACCTGGCAATTTTTGCATCTGTGATAACCCGTGAGATTCTGCCAAAAGATTCTTGTTTCGCTAGGAGGATCCTGAACACTTGGGGCCACACTGGCTCCCAAGGAGGAGGCGCCGCGAAACACTACAGAGGGTCTTGCTGGTAGCACGGGTGCAAGTACAAGATCACTTTGCAATATATGCCAGTGTTTTCTGATTAAACGTTTAATATTTTGATGTTGTACCGAGAACGTGGTTATAAATGGCAAAGAGGAGACGTTGCTTTCTTGTTTAGTCTGCACCTTTAACAGGGATTCTCTCTCCATGTCACGGGCGGATCGTACCGCCTGGTCCAATATCAACGGATCATACCCCTTCTCGAGGAATTTATTTGATAGAACGGTTGCCTGGGTAATCAAAAACATCAACTTCTGTACAGTTGCGTCTGATTCTGGTGTATTGTCCCTGAGGAACTGCCTTTAAACCATGGACCATAGTGGCAACTGTCGACAGGAATAAACGAGTTCCTATCTGTTGGTTTAAAAAAAGTACTCGTGACAAACTTGTCACCCACTATACCAATGTTTAGATCCAGAAAATTCACCAAAGTCTGACTCGCAGAAAAAGTAAATCTAAATGCCTCTACCATTATCGTTAAGAAAACTCATGAACACATCCAACTCGTCTCTATCTCCATCCCAAAGGAGGAGGACGTCGTCGATATACCTGACCCAAAGGGTTACCTCGGGTCTTCGGCAACCATCGACGACGTCCTCCTCCCACTTGGCCATGAAGAGATTCGCCAGGCTGGGGGCATATTTGGCCCCCATGGCCACTCCTCGGTCCTGGCGAAAGAAACAGTTGTCGAACCAAAAATAGTTATGACTTGCTGCAAACTGCAGCAAAGTCATAATGAACTCAATCTGCTCTGAAACCAAGGTTGAGTCCTTGGTTAGATAAAATCTCACAGCCTCGAGACCCAGGTTATGGGGGATTATGGTGTATAAGGATGTCACGTCAGCCGTGACCATCCACACACCTTCCCTGGGGGTTATTCCTGATAACAGGTTAATAACCTGCTTCGTGTCTCCAATGAAGGAGGGTACATTACGCACCAGAGGCTGTAAATAAAATCAATGTACTTGCCCACCCGGGACGTGATGGAATCAATCCCACTAACAATGGGGCGTCCCGGGGGGCAAGTTTGATTCTTATGGATTTTCGGGAGATAGTATATCACCGGTGTACGGGGGGCCATTGGTACTAGGAATAAACTCTCCTTTTTGTTTAAAATCCCTTTCTGAAGACCTTGATCTACAATGATCTCCAAATCACGTTTGTATTGATTACTGGGTCACGGCTTAGAGGGGTATATGTGTCAACGTCGTCCCACGATGCGGTGCATCTCTGCAACATAATCGCATCGATCTAGGACGACAATGCCACCCCCCCTTATCAGCCGGTCTGATGACTAGCGATTTATTAGAACAAAGCGAATCGAGTCCGATCTCAAGATCTTTGTTCAATTTGGCCTTCCTGATCTTCATATTATCCAAATCTTTGAGAACAACGTCCCTGAACACCCTTATACTGGCAGGTAGGGTACCGGGATTGAACAATGAAGCGTTGGATAGATTGGAGTGTCTATATTTTGGGGCATGCTGGAGACCTTCATTGATTGGGTTCATCAAGAAGTGTCTCTTAATACTCAATTTTCTGGAAAACTTGTGAACATCCATAAAAGTTTGAAATTTGCTCAGATTTCTCGGAGGTGCAAACTTCAAACCCTTATCTAGCAGCCTCTTTTCAGAATCTGTTAGTGTTTGTTGACTCAAGTTGTAAATTCCAATGCCTACACTCTTCTTCTCTTTGGATGCTTTGGCTCTCCTCCCCCCTCTGGTCCCTCTCTTGGTTCTGTAGGCCATGCTGGGCCATGATGGCTCCTGGGAAAACCCCAATTGTAGGGTGAGCGGGATGGTGGAGGCCCCTGTATGTTTTCAGGTCTAAAGTTCCCATAACCCCTATCTCCTGGTCCAAAGCCAGGTGGGGGAAAGAATCTTTCCCAGCTATTGTATGGAACATCTCTGGGACCGAACCCATAGGGTCCCATTGTGTCTGATAAGGGAAAAAAAACGGTTTTTGAGTTGGGATATTGAAATCATAACTGCTCTCTCTTCTATTTTGAGGATTAAACTCCATTTGTGTGGAGTTTCTACGTTGAAAGGAGGTAGCTTGATCTCGACCTACTGGAGAGTCACTCCTGTAGTGTTGAAATTGAGGCTCCAATTTATGATTTTTTGATTTGTGTCGGCCTCTAATAGGGGTATTAGATTGAGCCGTATCTTTTTTAGAGTTTCTTAATTTGACTCGGGGTTTCTGTTGAGCCTGGGAAGATGTTGAGGTACCTAGTTGATCCGACCTTTGGTTTGAAACTAATGTGCGCTGTACAGGCACAGGAAGGGTAACAGAGGCTTGTGGAGTAGTGTCCATACCCTCTCTATCTTCAACTTCTGAGGCGATCTTTTTTTGCCATTTGAATACCAACCTTGACTTATAGTCATCTAAGTCGCGGTTGTATTTCTTTTTCTTTTTTATTTTCTGGTCTTTCTCCTCTTTTTCAAGATTTTTCTGTAAGCTGGTAGAGTATTCTTGATATTCCTCTCCTTTTTTGAAAGGAATCAGCAACTCTTTAACCAGCTTGATCTCAGAGTCTAATCTGATCAGTTTGTCTTTCTTCCTCTCCGCTAGAAAGCGCAAGAAGGAAGTGCCAGCATCGTTAAAATATTTGGCCCAACCGATCAGATCAGACTCATCTGTCTGGGGACTGACCTCCCACCGTAGGCTCCTCGGAACCATCCCACTCTTGACATAAGTTTCTAAAAAACTACGTCCCACTGGGTATGTATTTCTGCTGTCATGAGGTTTTTCAATCTCATGAAGAGCCCACTTACTTCGGAAGTGGTGGGTATTGGGGTGGAATCAAACACCCCTACTGTATTGACTACCCTGTTTGAACGGAAGTCAAATATATCCATGATGACCCTATGGGGAGAGTCACCACTCAAAGCTGCAATTGAAGGTATACAGGAAATGCAAAGGAATTATTTTGGAACAACTGCGCTAAGGTAGAAAGTTTGGGATTGACAAGCAGCAATTAAATTGTGTGTAAACAATGTAAATATTAGAAAAAGAAAGATTAATTGCGCTAAACCAAAAAAAGGAGGGGACGAACATATGTTAAACAAACATATTGGACATGTGCAAAAGTGCATGTGCCTAAAAAATTCCTAGATTAACACTCTGAATTAAACACCAATTAAGAGTCCCATTAGGTCAAGGGGCCAAAGCCACCTGGCCCTACTAGACAATAAAGTACTAGCCCAGTGGGTATTGCCACGAAAAGCCTGACAACAATATTGAAAAAATTAAATCAAACAATAGACCACAAATAAGTGAATAAAGTCCATAAACTTCAATTTGAAAATAAATGTGATGAATCCAAGTGAGATTTGGAGACACCCGTGAAAGCTTCAAGAAGTCCTGATTATAGCACCAACGTGAATCCACCACCGATCACACAGCTGCTTACCAGAAGTCAGGGTCCTGCCGGACCACTATCAACATGTCTTTCCACCGTGGGTATCACATCTGCAGGAAGTTCTCCGCTTGCATTAAGACCATGCCGTGTTAAATGATGAAAAAACACAAAACAGGCTCCACATAGCATAAATCCGGGTAAATTTATTAAAATATAGTAAAAACAAATGTACAACTCACATTTAAGTTGATAAAAACAAGCAGTTGGCCTGTAACGCCGGCCGGACGTATCAGGGACAAGAGCCACTCGTTGGAGAAAATGAAGGGGATGGCGTCCACACGTCACTCACTCCACCCGACGCGTTTCGTGAGAAATCACTTCTTCTCGGGGTACGAGTGGCGTGGGACGCCACCCCTCTTTATAGAAACACCTATCGCTAACAAACAATCAAGCCATAATTACCACGCCTCGCTCTGGGATCGCCGCGCACGCCGGAAGTGTAACTCATTAACATCCGGGTTACTGGACGCTCCGAGACTGCCCATAGGCTACCCCAACAGTTCCGCCCAGAGGGGCTGGCACCCATGACGTCCGCGTCACTCACCGAAGCGAGGCCTGACAGGACCACCCTCAAAGGGGGCGGGGCTGTATATGTCATGGCTCGAGTGCTTGGAGCTCACACTAAACATTTAGTGGGATTGATTCCATCACGTCCCGGGTGGGCAAGTACATTGATTTTTATTTACAGCCTCTGGTGCGTAATGTACCCTCCTTCATTGGAGACACGAAGCAGGTTATTAACCTGTTATCAGGAATAACCCCCAGGGAAGGTGTGTGGATGGTCACGGCTGACGTGACATCCTTATACACCATAATCCCCCATAACCTGGGTCTCGAGGCTGTGAGATTTTATCTAACCAAGGACTCAACCTTGGTTTCAGAGCAGATTGAGTTCATTATGACTTTGCTGCAGTTTGCAGCAAGTCATAACTATTTTTGGTTCGACAACTGTTTCTTTCGCCAGGACCGAGGAGTGGCCATGGGGGCCAAATATGCCCCCAGCCTGGCGAATCTCTTCATGGCCAAGTGGGAGGAGGACGTCGTCGATGGTTGCCGAAGACCCGAGGTAACCCTTTGGGTCAGGTATATCGACGACGTCCTCCTCCTTTGGGATGGAGATAGAGACGAGTTGGATGTGTTCATGAGTTTTCTTAACGATAATGGTAGAGGCATTAGATTTACTTTTTCTGCGAGTCAGACTTTGGTGAATTTTCTGGATCTAAACATTGGTATAGTGGGTGACAAGTTTGTCACGAGTACTTTTTTTAAACCAACAGATAGGAACTCGTTTATTCCTGTCGACAGTTGCCACTATGGTCCATGGTTAAAGGCAGTTCCTCAGGGACAATACACCAGAATCAGACGCAACTGTACAGAAGTTGATGTTTTTGATACCCAGGCAACCGTTCTATCAAATAAATTCCTCGAGAAGGGGTATGATCCGTTGATATTGGACCAGGCGGTACGATCCGCCCGTGACATGGAGAGAGAATCCCTGTTAAAGGTGCAGACTAAACAAGAAAGCAACGTCTCCTCTTTGCCATTTATAACCACGTTCTCGGTACAACATCAAAATATTAAACGTTTAATCAGAAAACACTGGCATATATTGCAAAGTGATCTTGTACTTGCACCCGTGCTACCAGCAAGACCCTCTGTAGTGTTTCGCGGCGCCTCCTCCTTGGGAGCCAGTGTGGCCCCAAGTGTTCAGGATCCTCCTAGCGAAACAAGAATCTTTTGGCAGAATCTCACGGGTTATCACAGATGCAAAAATTGCCAGGTATGTTCTCTAAATAAATGTCGAGATCGAAAGATCACCCATTTCTCCTCCACTAGTACTGGTCGAACACATGAAGTAAAACCATTCATTACCTGCTCTAGCAAAGGGGTGGTTTACTTACTCCAATGCCCTTGCGGGCTTCAGTACGTAGGGAGGACCAAGAGGGAATTGAAAACTAGACTAAACGAACATATAGCTAAGATAAGAAATGGCTTTCCAAACCACTCGGTTTCGAGACACTATGATTTGGTTCATCATAGAAATCCCGAGGGGACTTTGTTTGTGGGTATCGATAAATACAAACCGAACTGGAGGGGGAGTTCCCTTATTAGAGAAATCTCGAAAACCGAAATGGCATGGATCCATAGATTAAGGACATATCTTCCCTATGGCCTCAACGTGGACACTGACATCAATGCATTCATAAACAATGCTTAGTTCATGGTTGTTAACTCTTGAGACTTCCCTAGCAGGTGATCGAACTTCCTGTTCTGACGAGAAAAATTAGTTATGGATATACTGTCTGGTGATAACTTTCACTAGTATCGGGGCTAGGCTCCCCCCCCCCCCCCCTCCCCTCCCTCTTTATAGTCTTAGATTTATTAATTTATGTTGATTGTATGGATTGGGATTAACCCCCTTTTTTTTTGATATGCACTAATTTTAATTTTATTGATTGAACATTCCCCGTAACAGGGGTCTAATGGAGATTCACTTATGGTTCACATATTGATCACAACTTAATAATATATGGGATTTTGATTGTTGAGGTCGCCCATATAATTAGAATTGATTTATTATCACTAGTCCATTTATTTATGTTTCACAAATGCACTTAAATTAATTTTTAATGTTTTGATCGAGTTTATTTTATTTATACAATGTCCCTCAACTCCAAGTTCATTTCTGGGTATGGGCCATTGAACAACATGGTGAGATCACTGTGTGAAACTGTCACGACTTTCCCATTCATCCCTTTATGATATGGGAGGGTTTGCCTCGAAAATGGCTAGCATTACGCCCTGTGGAGCGCAACCACTATTGTTGGTTGGGCGCATGTGCGAGTGACCCATAGTGAGGCTTGGTTACGATCGTAGGTGGTTTGATTCATTTTTAAACTCCCTTTTAAAAATTCCTTATGGAGCGAACAACTTGATGATGCCCCATGACACACGAGATGTAGGCATGGGTACAGGTTGACAATTATCGCTATTAAATGTTTAGTGTGAGCTCCAAGCACTCGAGCCATGACATATACAGCCCCGCCCCCTTTGAGGGTGGTCCTGTCAGGCCTCGCTTCGGTGAGTGACGCGGACGTCATGGGTGCCAGCCCCTCTGGGCGGAACTGTTGGGGTAGCCTATGGGCAGTCTCGGAGCGTCCAGTAACCCGGATGTTAATGAGTTACACTTCCGGCGTGCGCGGCGATCCCAGAGCGAGGCGTGGTAATTATGGCTTGATTGTTTGTTAGCGATAGGTGTTTCTATAAAGAGGGGTGGCGTCCCACGCCACTCGTACCCCGAGAAGAAGTGATTTCTCACGAAACGCGTCGGGTGGAGTGAGTGACGTGTGGACGCCATCCCCTTCATTTTCTCCAACGAGTGGCTCTTGTCCCTGATACGTCCGGCCGGCGTTACAGGCCAACTGCTTGTTTTTATCAACTTAAATGTGAGTTGTACATTTGTTTTTACTATATTTTAATAAATTTACCCGGATTTATGCTATGTGGAGCCTGTTTTGTGTTTTTTCATCATTTAACACGGCATGGTCTTAATGCAAGCGGAGAACTTCCTGCAGATGTGATACCCACGGTGGAAAGACATGTTGATAGTGGTCCGGCAGGACCCTGACTTCTGGTAAGCAGCTGTGTGATCGGTGGTGGATTCACGTTGGTGCTATAATCAGGACTTCTTGAAGCTTTCACGGGTGTCTCCAAATCTCACTTGGATTCATCACATTTATTTTCAAATTGAAGTTTATGGACTTTATTCACTTATTTGTGGTCTATTGTTTGATTTAATTTTTTCAATATTGTTGTCAGGCTTTTCGTGGCAATACCCACTGGGCTAGTACTTTATTGTCTAGTAGGGCCAGGTGGCTTTGGCCCCTTGACCTAATGGGACTCTTAATTGGTGTTTAATTCAGAGTGTTAATCTAGGAATTTTTTAGCACATGCACTTTTGCACATGTCCAATATGTTTGTTTAACATATGTTCGTCCCCTCCTTTTTTTGGTTTAGCGCAATTAATCTTTCTTTTTCTAATATTTACATTGTTTACACACAATTTAATTGCTGCTTGTCAATCCCAAACTTTCTACCTTAGCGCAGTTGTTCCCAAAATAATTCCTTTGCATTTCCTGTATACCTTCAATTGCAGCTTTGAGTGGTGACTCTCCCCATAGGGTCATCATGGATATATTTGACTTCCGTTCAAACAGGGTAGTCAATACAGTAGGGGTGTTTGATTCCACCCCAATACCCACCACTTCCGAAGTAAGTGGGCTCTTCATGAGATTGAAAAACCTCATGACAGCAGAAATACATACCCAGTGGGACGTAGTTTTTTTAGAAACTTATGTCAAGAGTGGGATGGTTCCGAGGAGCCTACGGTGGGAGGTCAGTCCCCAGACAGATGAGTCTGATCTGATCGGTTGGGCCAAATATTTTAACGATGCTGGCACTTCCTTCTTGCGCTTTCTAGCAGAGAGGAAGAAAGACAAACTGATCAGATTAGACTCTGAGATCAAGCTGGTTAAAGAGTTGCTGATTCCTTTCAAAAAAGGAGAGGAATATCAAGAATACTCTACCAGCTTACAGAAAAATCTTGAAAAAGAGGAGAAAGACCAGAAAATAAAAAAGAAAAAGAAATACAACCGCGACTTAGATGACTATAAGTCAAGGTTGGTATTCAAATGGCAAAAAAAGATCGCCTCAGAAGTTGAAGATAGAGAGGGTATGGACACTACTCCACAAGCCTCTGTTACCCTTCCTGTGCCTGTACAGCGCACATTAGTTTCAAACCAAAGGTCGGATCAACTAGGTACCTCAACATCTTCCCAGGCTCAACAGAAACCCCGAGTCAAATTAAGAAACTCTAAAAAAGATACGGCTCAATCTAATACCCCTATTAGAGGCCGACACAAATCAAAAAATCATAAATTGGAGCCTCAATTTCAACACTACAGGAGTGACTCTCCAGTAGGTCGAGATCAAGCTACCTCCTTTCAACGTAGAAACTCCACACAAATGGAGTTTAATCCTCAAAATAGAAGAGAGAGCAGTTATGATTTCAATATCCCAACTCAAAACCGTTTTTTTCCCTTATCAGACACAATGGGACCCTATGGGTTCGGTCCCAGAGATGTTCCATACAATAGCTGGGAAAGATTCTTTCCCCCACCTGGCTTTGGACCAGGAGATAGGGGTTATGGGAACTTTAGACCTGAAAACATACAGGGGCCTCCACCATCCCGCTCACCCTACAATTGGGGTTTTCCCAGGAGCCATCATGGCCCAGCATGGCCTACAGAACCAAGAGAGGGACCAGAGGGGGGAGGAGAGCCAAAGCATCCAAAGAGAAGAAGAGTGTAGGCATTGGAATTTACAACTTGAGTCAACAAACACTAACAGATTCTGAAAAGAGGCTGCTAGATAAGGGTTTGAAGTTTGCACCTCCGAGAAATCTGAGCAAATTTCAAACTTTTATGGATGTTCACAAGTTTTCCAGAAAATTGAGTATTAAGAGACACTTCTTGATGAACCCAATCAATGAAGGTCTCCAGCATGCCCCAAAATATAGACACTCCAATCTATCCAACGCTTCATTGTTCAATCCCGGTACCCTACCTGCCAGTATAAGGGTGTTCAGGGACGTTGTTCTCAAAGATTTGGATAATATGAAGATCAGGAAGGCCAAATTGAACAAAGATCTTGAGATCGGACTCGATTCGCTTTGTTCTAATAAATCGCTAGTCATCAGACCGGCTGATAAGGGGGGTGGCATTGTCGTCCTAGATCGATGCGATTATGTTGCAGAGATGCACCGCATCGTGGACGACGTTGACACATATACCCCTCTAAGCCGTGACCCAGTAATCAAATACAAACGTGATTTGGAGATCATTGTAGATCAAGGTCTTCAGAAAGGGATTTTAAACAAAAAGGAGAGTTTATTCCTAGTACCAATGGCCCCCCGTACACCGGTGATATACTATCTCCCGAAAATCCATAAGAATCAAACTTGCCCCCCGGGACGCCCCATTGTTAGTGGGATTGATTCCATCACGTCCCGGGTGGGCAAGTACATTGATTTTTATTTACAGCCTCTGGTGCGTAATGTACCCTCCTTCATTGGAGACACGAAGCAGGTTATTAACCTGTTATCAGGAATAACCCCCAGGGAAGGTGTGTGGATGGTCACGGCTGACGTGACATCCTTATACACCATAATCCCCCATAACCTGGGTCTCGAGGCTGTGAGATTTTATCTAACCAAGGACTCAACCTTGGTTTCAGAGCAGATTGAGTTCATTATGACTTTGCTGCAGTTTGCAGCAAGTCATAACTATTTTTGGTTCGACAACTGTTTCTTTCGCCAGGACCGAGGAGTGGCCATGGGGGCCAAATATGCCCCCAGCCTGGCGAATCTCTTCATGGCCAAGTGGGAGGAGGACGTCGTCGATGGTTGCCGAAGACCCGAGGTAACCCTTTGGGTCAGGTATATCGACGACGTCCTCCTCCTTTGGGATGGAGATAGAGACGAGTTGGATGTGTTCATGAGTTTTCTTAACGATAATGGTAGAGGCATTAGATTTACTTTTTCTGCGAGTCAGACTTTGGTGAATTTTCTGGATCTAAACATTGGTATAGTGGGTGACAAGTTTGTCACGAGTACTTTTTTTAAACCAACAGATAGGAACTCGTTTATTCCTGTCGACAGTTGCCACTATGGTCCATGGTTAAAGGCAGTTCCTCAGGGACAATACACCAGAATCAGACGCAACTGTACAGAAGTTGATGTTTTTGATACCCAGGCAACCGTTCTATCAAATAAATTCCTCGAGAAGGGGTATGATCCGTTGATATTGGACCAGGCGGTACGATCCGCCCGTGACATGGAGAGAGAATCCCTGTTAAAGGTGCAGACTAAACAAGAAAGCAACGTCTCCTCTTTGCCATTTATAACCACGTTCTCGGTACAACATCAAAATATTAAACGTTTAATCAGAAAACACTGGCATATATTGCAAAGTGATCTTGTACTTGCACCCGTGCTACCAGCAAGACCCTCTGTAGTGTTTCGCGGCGCCTCCTCCTTGGGAGCCAGTGTGGCCCCAAGTGTTCAGGATCCTCCTAGCGAAACAAGAATCTTTTGGCAGAATCTCACGGGTTATCACAGATGCAAAAATTGCCAGGTATGTTCTCTAAATAAATGTCGAGATCGAAAGATCACCCATTTCTCCTCCACTAGTACTGGTCGAACACATGAAGTAAAACCATTCATTACCTGCTCTAGCAAAGGGGTGGTTTACTTACTCCAATGCCCTTGCGGGCTTCAGTACGTAGGGAGGACCAAGAGGGAATTGAAAACTAGACTAAACGAACATATAGCTAAGATAAGAAATGGCTTTCCAAACCACTCGGTTTCGAGACACTATGATTTGGTTCATCATAGAAATCCCGAGGGGACTTTGTTTGTGGGTATCGATAAATACAAACCGAACTGGAGGGGGAGTTCCCTTATTAGAGAAATCTCGAAAACCGAAATGGCATGGATCCATAGATTAAGGACATATCTTCCCTATGGCCTCAACGTGGACACTGACATCAATGCATTCATAAACAATGCTTAGTTCATGGTTGTTAACTCTTGAGACTTCCCTAGCAGGTGATCGAACTTCCTGTTCTGACGAGAAAAATTAGTTATGGATATACTGTCTGGTGATAACTTTCACTAGTATCGGGGCTAAGCCCCCCCCCCCCCCCCCCTCCCCTCCCTCTTTATAGTCTTAGATTTATTAATTTATGTTGATTGTATGGATTGGGATTAACCCCCTTTTTTTTGATATGCACTAATTTTAATTTTATTGATTGAACATTCCCCGTAACAGGGGTCTAATGGAGATTCACTTATGGTTCACATATTGATCACAACTTAATAATATATGGGATTTTGATTGTTGAGGTCGCCCATATAATTAGAATTGATTTATTATCACTAGTCCATTTATTTATGTTTCACAAATGCACTTAAATTAATTTTTAATGTTTTGATCGAGTTTATTTTATTTATACAATGTCCCTCAACTCCAAGTTCATTTCTGGGTATGGGCCATTGAACAACATGGTGAGATCACTGTGTGAAACTGTCACGACTTTCCCATTCATCCCTTTATGATATGGGAGGGTTTGCCTCGAAAATGGCTAGCATTACGCCCTGTGGAGCGCAACCACTATTGTTGGTTGGGCGCATGTGCGAGTGACCCATAGTGAGGCTTGGTTACGATCGTAGGTGGTTTGATTCATTTTTAAACTCCCTTTTAAAAATTCCTTATGGAGCGAACAACTTGATGATGCCCCATGACACACGAGATGTAGGCATGGGTACAGGTTGACAATTATCGCTATTAAATGTTTAGTGTGAGCTCCAAGCACTCGAGCCATGACATATACAGCCCCGCCCCCTTTGAGGGTGGTCCTGTCAGGCCTCGCTTCGGTGAGTGACGCGGACGTCATGGGTGCCAGCCCCTCTGGGCGGAACTGTTGGGGTAGCCTATGGGCAGTCTCGGAGCGTCCAGTAACCCGGATGTTAATGAGTTACACTTCCGGCGTGCGCGGCGATCCCAGAGCGAGGCGTGGTAATTATGGCTTGATTGTTTGTTAGCGATAGGTGTTTCTATAAAGAGGGGTGGCGTCCCACGCCACTCGTACCCCGAGAAGAAGTGATTTCTCACGAAACGCGTCGGGTGGAGTGAGTGACGTGTGGACGCCATCCCCTTCATTTTCTCCAACGAGTGGCTCTTGTCCCTGATACGTCCGGCCGGCGTTACAGGCCAACTGCTTGTTTTTATCAACTTAAATGTGAGTTGTACATTTGTTTTTACTATATTTTAATAAATTTACCCGGATTTATGCTATGTGGAGCCTGTTTTGTGTTTTTTCATCATTTAACACGGCATGGTCTTAATGCAAGCGGAGAACTTCCTGCAGATGTGATACCCACGGTGGAAAGACATGTTGATAGTGGTCCGGCAGGACCCTGACTTCTGGTAAGCAGCTGTGTGATCGGTGGTGGATTCACGTTGGTGCTATAATCAGGACTTCTTGAAGCTTTCACGGGTGTCTCCAAATCTCACTTGGATTCATCACATTTATTTTCAAATTGAAGTTTATGGACTTTATTCACTTATTTGTGGTCTATTGTTTGATTTAATTTTTTCAATATTGTTGTCAGGCTTTTCGTGGCAATACCCACTGGGCTAGTACTTTATTGTCTAGTAGGGCCAGGTGGCTTTGGCCCCTTGACCTAATGGGACTCTTAATTGGTGTTTAATTCAGAGTGTTAATCTAGGAATTTTTTAGCACATGCACTTTTGCACATGTCCAATATGTTTGTTTAACATATGTTCGTCCCCTCCTTTTTTTGGTTTAGCGCAATTAATCTTTCTTTTTCTAATATTTACATTGTTTACACACAATTTAATTGCTGCTTGTCAATCCCAAACTTTCTACCTTAGCGCAGTTGTTCCCAAAATAATTCCTTTGCATTTCCTGTATACCTTCAATTGCAGCTTTGAGTGGTGACTCTCCCCATAGGGTCATCATGGATATATTTGACTTCCGTTCAAACAGGGTAGTCAATACAGTAGGGGTGTTTGATTCCACCCCAATACCCACCACTTCCGAAGTAAGTGGGCTCTTCATGAGATTGAAAAACCTCATGACAGCAGAAATACATACCCAGTGGGACGTAGTTTTTTTAGAAACTTATGTCAAGAGTGGGATGGTTCCGAGGAGCCTACGGTGGGAGGTCAGTCCCCAGACAGATGAGTCTGATCTGATCGGTTGGGCCAAATATTTTAACGATGCTGGCACTTCCTTCTTGCGCTTTCTAGCGGAGAGGAAGAAAGACAAACTGATCAGATTAGACTCTGAGATCAAGCTGGTTAAAGAGTTGCTGATTCCTTTCAAAAAAGGAGAGGAATATCAAGAATACTCTACCAGCTTACAGAAAAATCTTGAAAAAGAGGAGAAAGACCAGAAAATAAAAAAGAAAAAGAAATACAACCGCGACTTAGATGACTATAAGTCAAGGTTGGTATTCAAATGGCAAAAAAAGATCGCCTCAGAAGTTGAAGATAGAGAGGGTATGGACACTACTCCACAAGCCTCTGTTACCCTTCCTGTGCCTGTACAGCGCACATTAGTTTCAAACCAAAGGTCGGATCAACTAGGTACCTCAACATCTTCCCAGGCTCAACAGAAACCCCGAGTCAAATTAAGAAACTCTAAAAAAGATACGGCTCAATCTAATACCCCTATTAGAGGCCGACACAAATCAAAAAATCATAAATTGGAGCCTCAATTTCAACACTACAGGAGTGACTCTCCAGTAGGTCGAGATCAAGCTACCTCCTTTCAACGTAGAAACTCCACACAAATGGAGTTTAATCCTCAAAATAGAAGAGAGAGCAGTTATGATTTCAATATCCCAACTCAAAACCGTTTTTTTCCCTTATCAGACACAATGGGACCCTATGGGTTCGGTCCCAGAGATGTTCCATACAATAGCTGGGAAAGATTCTTTCCCCCACCTGGCTTTGGACCAGGAGATAGGGGTTATGGGAACTTTAGACCTGAAAACATACAGGGGCCTCCACCATCCCGCTCACCCTACAATTGGGGTTTTCCCAGGAGCCATCATGGCCCAGCATGGCCTACAGAACCAAGAGAGGGACCAGAGGGGGGAGGAGAGCCAAAGCATCCAAAGAGAAGAAGAGTGTAGGCATTGGAATTTACAACTTGAGTCAACAAACACTAACAGATTCTGAAAAGAGGCTGCTAGATAAGGGTTTGAAGTTTGCACCTCCGAGAAATCTGAGCAAATTTCAAACTTTTATGGATGTTCACAAGTTTTCCAGAAAATTGAGTATTAAGAGACACTTCTTGATGAACCCAATCAATGAAGGTCTCCAGCATGCCCCAAAATATAGACACTCCAATCTATCCAACGCTTCATTGTTCAATCCCGGTACCCTACCTGCCAGTATAAGGGTGTTCAGGGACGTTGTTCTCAAAGATTTGGATAATATGAAGATCAGGAAGGCCAAATTGAACAAAGATCTTGAGATCGGACTCGATTCGCTTTGTTCTAATAAATCGCTAGTCATCAGACCGGCTGATAAGGGGGGTGGCATTGTCGTCCTAGATCGATGCGATTATGTTGCAGAGATGCACCGCATCGTGGACGACGTTGACACATATACCCCTCTAAGCCGTGACCCAGTAATCAAATACAAACGTGATTTGGAGATCATTGTAGATCAAGGTCTTCAGAAAGGGATTTTAAACAAAAAGGAGAGTTTATTCCTAGTACCAATGGCCCCCCGTACACCGGTGATATACTATCTCCCGAAAATCCATAAGAATCAAACTTGCCCCCCGGGACGCCCCATTGTTAGTGGGATTGATTCCATCACGTCCCGGGTGGGCAAGTACATTGATTTTTATTTACAGCCTCTGGTGCGTAATGTACCCTCCTTCATTGGAGACACGAAGCAGGTTATTAACCTGTTATCAGGAATAACCCCCAGGGAAGGTGTGTGGATGGTCACGGCTGACGTGACATCCTTATACACCATAATCCCCCATAACCTGGGTCTCGAGGCTGTGAGATTTTATCTAACCAAGGACTCAACCTTGGTTTCAGAGCAGATTGAGTTCATTATGACTTTGCTGCAGTTTGCAGCAAGTCATAACTATTTTTGGTTCGACAACTGTTTCTTTCGCCAGGACCGAGGAGTGGCCATGGGGGCCAAATATGCCCCCAGCCTGGCGAATCTCTTCATGGCCAAGTGGGAGGAGGACGTCGTCGATGGTTGCCGAAGACCCGAGGTAACCCTTTGGGTCAGGTATATCGACGACGTCCTCCTCCTTTGGGATGGAGATAGAGACGAGTTGGATGTGTTCATGAGTTTTCTTAACGATAATGGTAGAGGCATTAGATTTACTTTTTCTGCGAGTCAGACTTTGGTGAATTTTCTGGATCTAAACATTGGTATAGTGGGTGACAAGTTTGTCACGAGTACTTTTTTTAAACCAACAGATAGGAACTCGTTTATTCCTGTCGACAGTTGCCACTATGGTCCATGGTTAAAGGCAGTTCCTCAGGGACAATACACCAGAATCAGACGCAACTGTACAGAAGTTGATGTTTTTGATACCCAGGCAACCGTTCTATCAAATAAATTCCTCGAGAAGGGGTATGATCCGTTGATATTGGACCAGGCGGTACGATCCGCCCGTGACATGGAGAGAGAATCCCTGTTAAAGGTGCAGACTAAACAAGAAAGCAACGTCTCCTCTTTGCCATTTATAACCACGTTCTCGGTACAACATCAAAATATTAAACGTTTAATCAGAAAACACTGGCATATATTGCAAAGTGATCTTGTACTTGCACCCGTGCTACCAGCAAGACCCTCTGTAGTGTTTCGCGGCGCCTCCTCCTTGGGAGCCAGTGTGGCCCCAAGTGTTCAGGATCCTCCTAGCGAAACAAGAATCTTTTGGCAGAATCTCACGGGTTATCACAGATGCAAAAATTGCCAGGTATGTTCTCTAAATAAATGTCGAGATCGAAAGATCACCCATTTCTCCTCCACTAGTACTGGTCGAACACATGAAGTAAAACCATTCATTACCTGCTCTAGCAAAGGGGTGGTTTACTTACTCCAATGCCCTTGCGGGCTTCAGTACGTAGGGAGGACCAAGAGGGAATTGAAAACTAGACTAAACGAACATATAGCTAAGATAAGAAATGGCTTTCCAAACCACTCGGTTTCGAGACACTATGATTTGGTTCATCATAGAAATCCCGAGGGGACTTTGTTTGTGGGTATCGATAAATACAAACCGAACTGGAGGGGGAGTTCCCTTATTAGAGAAATCTCGAAAACCGAAATGGCATGGATCCATAGATTAAGGACATATCTTCCCTATGGCCTCAACGTGGACACTGACATCAATGCATTCATAAACAATGCTTAGTTCATGGTTGTTAACTCTTGAGACTTCCCTAGCAGGTGATCGAACTTCCTGTTCTGACGAGAAAAATTAGTTATGGATATACTGTCTGGTGATAACTTTCACTAGTATCGGGGCTAAGCTCCCCCCCCCCCCCCCTCCCCTCCCTCTTTATAGTCTTAGATTTATTAATTTATGTTGATTGTATGGATTGGGATTAACCCCCTTTTTTTTGATATGCACTAATTTTAATTTTATTGATTGAACATTCCCCGTAACAGGGGTCTAATGGAGATTCACTTATGGTTCACATATTGATCACAACTTAATAATATATGGGATTTTGATTGTTGAGGTCGCCCATATAATTAGAATTGATTTATTATCACTAGTCCATTTATTTATGTTTCACAAATGCACTTAAATTAATTTTTAATGTTTTGATCGAGTTTATTTTATTTATACAATGTCCCTCAACTCCAAGTTCATTTCTGGGTATGGGCCATTGAACAACATGGTGAGATCACTGTGTGAAACTGTCACGACTTTCCCATTCATCCCTTTATGATATGGGAGGGTTTGCCTCGAAAATGGCTAGCATTACGCCCTGTGGAGCGCAACCACTATTGTTGGTTGGGCGCATGTGCGAGTGACCCATAGTGAGGCTTGGTTACGATCGTAGGTGGTTTGATTCATTTTTAAACTCCCTTTTAAAAATTCCTTATGGAGCGAACAACTTGATGATGCCCCATGACACACGAGATGTAGGCATGGGTACAGGTTGACAATTATCGCTATTAAATGTTTAGTGTGAGCTCCAAGCACTCGAGCCATGACATATACAGCCCCGCCCCCTTTGAGGGTGGTCCTGTCAGGCCTCGCTTCGGTGAGTGACGCGGACGTCATGGGTGCCAGCCCCTCTGGGCGGAACTGTTGGGGTAGCCTATGGGCAGTCTCGGAGCGTCCAGTAACCCGGATGTTAATGAGTTACACTTCCGGCGTGCGCGGCGATCCCAGAGCGAGGCGTGGTAATTATGGCTTGATTGTTTGTTAGCGATAGGTGTTTCTATAAAGAGGGGTGGCGTCCCACGCCACTCGTACCCCGAGAAGAAGTGATTTCTCACGAAACGCGTCGGGTGGAGTGAGTGACGTGTGGACGCCATCCCCTTCATTTTCTCCAACGAGTGGCTCTTGTCCCTGATACGTCCGGCCGGCGTTACAGGCCAACTGCTTGTTTTTATCAACTTAAATGTGAGTTGTACATTTGTTTTTACTATATTTTAATAAATTTACCCGGATTTATGCTATGTGGAGCCTGTTTTGTGTTTTTTCATCATTTAACACGGCATGGTCTTAATGCAAGCGGAGAACTTCCTGCAGATGTGATACCCACGGTGGAAAGACATGTTGATAGTGGTCCGGCAGGACCCTGACTTCTGGTAAGCAGCTGTGTGATCGGTGGTGGATTCACGTTGGTGCTATAATCAGGACTTCTTGAAGCTTTCACGGGTGTCTCCAAATCTCACTTGGATTCATCACATTTATTTTCAAATTGAAGTTTATGGACTTTATTCACTTATTTGTGGTCTATTGTTTGATTTAATTTTTTCAATATTGTTGTCAGGCTTTTCGTGGCAATACCCACTGGGCTAGTACTTTATTGTCTAGTAGGGCCAGGTGGCTTTGGCCCCTTGACCTAATGGGACTCTTAATTGGTGTTTAATTCAGAGTGTTAATCTAGGAATTTTTTAGCACATGCACTTTTGCACATGTCCAATATGTTTGTTTAACATATGTTCGTCCCCTCCTTTTTTTGGTTTAGCGCAATTAATCTTTCTTTTTCTAATATTTACATTGTTTACACACAATTTAATTGCTGCTTGTCAATCCCAAACTTTCTACCTTAGCGCAGTTGTTCCCAAAATAATTCCTTCAGAATAGATGGGTCTTAAGTTTTTTTCTGAAGGCCCGCTGGTTTTCTTCCATCCGAATGTCTGTAGGTAGAGCGTTCCATAACCGTGGTCCTTGGACTGCGAATCTTCGTTCTCCTTTAGATTTGTAGCGAGACTTGGGGATGTAGAGGAGGTTCTGATTAGTTTATCGGAGGGCCCGATTTGTGGTGTAGTGTTTTATTTTCTTGCATAAGTATTGCAGCGCGTTTCCTTGCGTGCATTTTTGGGTGATGCAGAGGGTCTTAAATGTCACCCGATCCTTTACGACTAGCTAGTGGAGGGTCCTCATGACCGGGGAGATTGGTTCCCATGGTTTTTTATCCATTACCAGTCTGGCAGCAGTGTTCTGGACAACTTGTAGATGAGAAATCTGGTATTTTGGTAGTCCTAGGTAAAGGGAATTTGCATAGTCGAGTCTGGATTTGATTAGTGTTCCAACTACTACTAATTTGTCTTCTTCCGGGATGAAGGGGATGAGTCTACACAGCAAGCGGAGAAGATAGTGAGATCGCTGACCACCGGTGCTATTTGTGCATCCATAGACATGTCTGAGTCAAAGATGACTCCGAGGATTTTTACTTGAGTGCTTGGGGTGATGGTTTGTCCAAAGATGGTGGGAGGAGTCCAAGTCATCCTAGAATTTGTCTTCCGGTTTGCGTGGAGAAAGAGAAGTACTGTTTTGGATCCATTGAGTTTGAGGGAGCTGTCTGTCATCCAATTATCTATTAATGTCAGACATTTTTCTAATCCGTGATATTGATATTTTTTGTTGGTGATGCGAAGATAAAGTTGAGTGTCGTCCACGTAGGAGTGTAGAGCAGGTCTTATTTGCTGATGATTGTGAGGCGTGGGCGGAGGTAGATATTGAAGAGCATGGGCGACAGGGGTGATCCTTGAGGGACTCCACATGTGACGGCGCAGGCTTCTGACGTGAAGGCTCCTAGTTTCACTGTCTGGGATCAATTTTCTAGGAACGATGCGAACCATAGTACATCTGAGTCTGCGACTCCACCAACTTCTGTGAGACGAGCGAGTAGAATTTTGTGGTCTACTGTGTCGAAAGCTGCACTTAGGTCCAGCAGCACCAGGAGACATGGTTCTCCTTCGTCCACTGCTTCCAGAACGTCATCCCATATTTTGAGAAGTGCCGTTTCTGCCCTGTGTCCTGGGCGGAAACCCGATTGTAGTGGGTCCCGGAGTTTGTGGGAGTCCAGATGGAGTTGCAGCTGTTGTACTACTACTTTCTCCATGATCTTGGAGATGGTGCTAAGGCTTGTTATTGCTCTGCAGCAGTTTGGGTCTTTGGGGTCGAGGTTGGGTTTCTTTGAATGGAATACTATTATTGTACATAGATCTTATACAGTTGTCCTTTACCTTCAAAAAGGGGAGGAAGAGACCCAGTTTCCAAGTACGACTTAAGCCTGCCATAAATGGGTTGAATCTCAGCTAATTCAGGCAGGGACCGGCCAAGATTCAATCACTACGGTGGCTATAGCTGCCAGCAGTGATCATTGTGTTTTGCTGGCAGGGAAAGCTCCCTGCTGGCATAACACAATAGGACTGTGGGAGAAAAAAGGGGGGAGAAACAAGAAGTTTCAAAAATAATTATTCAGAGAGCAATCCACATAAAAAAACACATTTAATTACACAGAGGTGCCAGTGTCTCCACAGCACTAATAAAATTAGACGTTAGTCTAAAAGGACAGGTGGTCACCACAACCATGCACACTACTCGCATATACAGTATATATACCTATGGGGACAGGCCAAAAAGCTGGGGCATAATCATGGATGTCATAGGACTGAAACAGTGGTAATATGGCTACAGGCTGAAACTGTAATCCCGAATAGGGTTATGCCGATAGTTCATTAGGATGTAATCCACATGGATGGAGTAGTTTAACCTACAATTCAGTAATGGATATCAACAAGGATAGCATTAAAAAACGCTGCTGGTAATAACAGCAAGATTGTTCTGTTGGCATATGGTTGAATCTAACTGTGCCGAGCAATAATAGCTGCTTGGACTACAGACAGCGGAATGTACCATAAGTTGGTACAGCTGATAATTCCATACAGATCGCGATATCAAGTTTACTGTAAACCGCTTCTAAGGCCTCGTACACACGATAGGTTAACCAGAGGACAACAGTCTGATGGACCGTTTTCATCGGTCCAAACCGATCGTGTGTGGGCCCCATAGGTCATTTAACCATAGGTTAAAAAAAGCCAACTTGCTTTAAATTTAACCGATGGATTCCTAACCGATGGGAAAAAAAATGATCGTTAGTAGGCACAACCATCGGTTAAAAATCCACGCATGCTCAGAATCAAGTCGACACATGCTTGGAAGCATTGAACTTCATTTTTTTCAGCATGTCGTTGTGGTTTACGTCACCGCGTTCTGACACGATCGTTTTTTTAACCGATGGTGTGTAGGCACGACAGACCATCAGTCAGCTTCATTGGTTAATCTATAACAACTGTCCATCAGACCGTTCTCATCGGATGGACTGATCGTGTGTATGAGGCTTTACTCAGCTCTTACCATCTGTCAGCAATCTTCCATTCTAGGAATCCTGGGGCTCACTCTCATTACGGTGCTGGCGTATTTGCAGGTTCCTCCGGCCGGAGGGTATGGTGTGTACCGTCAATAGATGTCCTGAGCATTCAGCGACCAGGGAGTTTGGTTCCAGGAGACTGACTATGTTCCTCTGCGGAGAGGCAGGTGGATGGTGGGGTGAATTAGCGGTAAAGAGTCAGCATGCAGCGTGGCTTCCTTGCTGTATATCCCAGAGCAGTGTCACTTACAGTTGTGTTCAAAATTATTCAACCCCCCAATGCTGTAAAGGGTTTTAGGGAATTTAGTGTACATTTGTAATTGTATTCATAATGAAATCCTACAAGGACTTCTTAAAGAACCATATGCAACTACAATGACATCAATTGGTTTTGTAATACAGTAGTAAATGTTTATTTTGTGAATTCTTAATTTACACAATTATTCAACCCCTTAAAGACTACCACTCTGAAGAACAGAGGTTCATTGAAGTGTTTTCAATCAGGTATTGAAAACACCTGTGGATGTCAGGGAGCACCAATAAAGCATAATAAGCACCAATCAGGGAGCTTTAACATGACTGTGATACTCAGCTCCTTCTAGACATTTACTGGTGTGGTTACAAACATGGTGAAGTCAAGAGAATGGTCCGGGAAGACAAGAGAAGAGGTGATTACTCTTCACAGGAAGGGCATTGGCTATAAGAAGATTGCAAAGATGTTAAACATACCAAGAGACACCATAGGAAGCATCATTCGCAAATTCATGGCAAAGGGCACTGTTGAAACGCTACCTGGTCGTGGCAGAAAGAAGATGCTGACTTTGACTGCTGTGCGCTACCTAAAGCGTAGAGTGGAGAAAAGTCCCCTTGTGACTGCTGAGGAACTGAGAAAAGATTTGTCAGATGTGGGTACTGAAGTTTCTGCTCAGACAATACGGTGCACACTGCGTAATGAAGGCCTCCATGCCAGAACTCCCAGGCGCACCCCCTTGCTGTCTCCAAAGAATAAGAAGAGTCGACTGCACTATGCAAAAATCATGTGGACAAACCACAGAAGTTTTGGGATTGTGTTCTGTGGACTGATGAAACAAAATTAGAAGTGTTTGGGCCCATGGATCAACGCTATGTTTGGAGGAGGAAGAACAAGGCCTATGATGAAAAGAACACCTTGCCTACTGTGAAGCATGGCGGGGGGTCAATCATGCTTTGGGGCTGTTTTGCTTCTGCAGGTACAGGGAAGCTTCAGCGTGTGCAAGGTACCATGAATTCTCTTCAGTAACAGGAGATAGTGGATAACAATGTGATGCAGTCTGTCACAAACCTGAGGCTTGGGAGACGTTGGACCTTTCAACAGGACAATGATCCCAAGCATACCTCCAAGTCCACTAGAGCATGGTTGCAGATTAAAGGCTGGAACATTTTGGAGAGGCCATCGCAGTCACCAGACTTAAATCCGATTGAGAACCTCTGGTGGGACTTAAAGAAAGCAGTTGCAGTGCGCAAGCCTAAGAATGTGACTGAACTGGAGGCTTTTGCCCATGACGAATGGGTGAAGATACCCGTAGATCGCTGCAAGACACTTGTGTCAAGCTATGCTTCAAGTTTAAAAGCTGTTATAACTGTAAAAGGATGTTGTACTAAGTACTAAGATTGAATGTCAACTGGGGGTTGAATAAAATTGATAATGATGTGAGCACAGAAAAGACATTTGTGGTTATTTCATTATAAATGTTATGTTATATTTGTCTGACCTACACGTGCCTCTTTGATTTAATTGTAAACAGGATGACTGAATGATCAAAATCAATGTTAAACTGGGCAAAACAATCAATTTCAGTGGGGGTTGAATAATTTTGAATACAACTGTAAAGGGATAGATGCGGAAAAATGTGAGTTTCTTAAATTGGGAAGAAAACCCAATAATGATAAAATTAGGTGGCTGGAGTAGTGGCTGATCCTGCCTTACCGCTGATGTGCGTAATATTACGCGTTTCGATCATTTTTGATCTGCATAGGAGCATACATGTGTGTTCAAGATCTCACATTAAATACCCTTAGACAATTACAGATCACTTAGTTCATCTGGGTTAATTAGGAGTCAAACACATCCAACACATTGACATTCAAAACAGACAGACTAACTAAAAGAGTGATATTGCAACAATATGGTAGCGGAATTTTAGTACCCAAATGAATAAGGGTGTAAATATATACAACTAAATATACCCTCCGGGCCTTAAAAGTAAAATAAAGCAAATGGACAGAACTAGTATAGCAGAGATTATGAATATTAACACTGCTATAGCAAGAAGATTTTCTCTTTGGCATCTAGAATCACCTATATAAAAGTAAACTGCGCCAAGTAGGAAACCAGATATCAGGCTGGTAAAAAGCAATGATAATAGATAATATGAATAAAAGCACATTCAGTCCAATAAAAAGTTTGTAGCAGAGCTTAGATATAAATAAGGCCTTTGACTGCGTCTCTTGGGACTACGTATCTCTCCTGCTTCAGAGATTTGGGTTTAAAGGAGAATTTATTAATGCACTTCGTGCCCTTTACTCAAATCCCTGCACTAGGATTAAGATCCCGGGTTGCACTTCTGATTTCTTTGGACTTGGTAGGGGGACCAGACAGGGGTGCCCACTCTCCCCCTTAATTTTTGCCCTTGCAATCGAGCCCCTAGCCATAGCTATATTACGACACCCTCTTATTTCCGGATATGTTAAAACAGGATCTGAGTATAAACTCTGTATGTACGCAGACGACGTTCTGCTCTTTTTGACTGACCCTCTGAATACACTGCCCCACCTTCTGGATACACTATCCGTTTTTGCAGATGTCTCGGGCCTAACGGTCAATATCTCCAAATCCTTGGCCCTCCCGGTTGGATTCTCCCCTGAGGAACTGATTCAGATTAAACAAATGTTCCCTTTCTCCTGGGCTAAAACCTCCCTTCCCTACCTTGGAATAAAGCTTTCTGGTGACTTTAATGATTTATTTCATCTTAATTTCCCCCCTTTAATAGCCTCTCTGAAGAGGCTTCTGAAATCCTGGTCCCTTTATAAGATCTCCTTTATGGGGAAAATCACAGCAGTCAAAATGACCATTCTCCCCAAGCTTTTGTACTTATTCCGAGCCCTCCCCATTCTAATCCCTAAAGCATTTCTCCTCGGATTTCAGTCCTGCATCAATAGGTTTATCTTGGGTGATAAGCCCGCCAGATTCTCTAGGGATGTCCTCTATAGGTCCAGTAAACTGGGAGGACTGGGGGTACCTCAGGTGTGGCTCTACTATTTAGCTGGAAGGTTCTCCCAACAAGCACAGTGGTCTATCAGGAATCCGAGGGTCCCCTGGGTTAAGTTTGAATATGATTCGATCCTTCCCCGTTTCTTGCCTGGCCTTTTATGGTTTTCGGGCCCACGTCCCCCGGAGTTGGCCGATCTCAACCTCCTGGTGGCCCAGGGTCTGAAACTCTGGAGGCATTACTGCTCTTCCCTTTCATTGGCCTCAGCAGCTCCCCCGGGTTCTTCGTTCCTGGGGGACCACAGACTGCCCGCTGCCTTTTCTGACCCTGGTTCATTTGGCTGGTGGGTCTGGTTTGACTACTCTGGAGGATTTCCAACATAATGATACATTTTTCTCTTTTGCTCAACTACAATCTCTTAAGGGAGCCCCAGAGGAGGAATTTTTTAGATTCATGCAGATCAGACATTTTTTTTTGACGCATTATTCATTGACCCTTTCCCCTTCTTGCTCATCGTTTGAGTCGGTGTGTAGGTCGGGCCCCAGACAGAGAGGACTGATTTCTCTGCTATATAATGTTATGTCCTCTGCCCGGGATAGAGACAAATTGAAGTATATGACTAAATGGGAATCGGAGTTGGGCCTGGAGTATGAGCTGGAGGATTGGGAGAGGAATTGGCTGAATCTCCGTCAGTGTACAGTCTCACTTTCATTTAGGGAGACGGCCCTTAAATTTTTTACGTGTTGGTACTATACTCCCCAGCGCATACACCAGATCTTTCCCCAAGTCTCCCCTAACTGTTTTAGGGGATGCCCCACGGTGGGCTCCTTCTTCCATATCTTTTGGCACTGCGAGCGGGTCTCATCGGTTTGGAAAAAGGTCTTCAACCTAGTTGATAAATTGGGCGGTAGTCAGGCCGATTTGTCCTATAAACACTGCCTGCTGTTTGAAAAGATCCCGGACACTCCTAGATCTCTTAGGCGTCTGATATACACACTCTGCTCAGCAGTCCTCTGGGTGGTGGCACTAAATTGGAAGTCCCCTGTTATTCCCTTCCCTCAGGTCCTTTCCAGGATGGATCAGATTATGCTGGCCGAACAAATTTTTCATAAACTACATGACTCTGTACCTATTTATGATGCGAAATGGAACCCTTGATGGTTGCTGCATATCCAATCATAAAATTTGTATTATTTACCTCAATTTAAGGAGACAATGCTAAAAAAAAATCCTTTTTATTTTTCCTCTGATTCTTTCTATTCAGCATACATTGACTTTACCTTTCTCCTCTTTCTTTTTTATTTTTGCTCTTTCTCTCCTCTCTTTTTTCACCTCTTTGGACTCTTACCTCTCCTTTGGTTTATATTCACATTGCTACTCTTGACTTGTACACTGGGCTTACTTACAATACTGTTTTTTTTTTTTTTTTTTACAGTCCATGCCTGTAGTTATTGACAATGTTAATCGTATCCCTTGTTTGTCGCGCATGTATTGGATCTTATTTGGTTTCTCCATCTCTTCTGGGTATGTTTGCCCTTTTCGATTTTTATACATATGTTCATACGGCTGTATTTACATTGCAATGTATTTGGCTGTTTATTGCTATTTTGCCAATAAAAAACTTTGAAAGTAAAAAAAAAGTTCGTAGCAGCACCACCATGTGTCAGCAAAACATCAGTGTGAACACACCACCACCAAACTGAAAGCCGCTTACCAGAACCACCCAAACATTAGGCATGCAGACAGATTCTATTCAATGGGCTCCACATCAGATTAGCATCAGACTGGGGAGGGATCCAGGGAGCAGATATCAAATTGCACCACATCGATGATTGAACATATCCTCAGTATATAAATAAAAACGGACCATAGCGTGATACCGTACGAAATATTTAATAAAAATGCATAAGACATGTACTTACAAACATCTCATGATTAAAAGTGTGTATGTATGCCGGCCGGCAATAGGAGCCCTTCCTCCTTCAGATGGAACGCGGTGACGTCAGTGTGCGCCTTCCCAGACAACGTTTCATCATTAACAGACATTCTCAATGGGGAAATACACAAAATCTGATTGCACTTCGATACAGATCTCATATCCCATAAGGAGAAAATAAATAAATAAATAAATAAACAAACAAACAGATCAAACAAATAGAGAAGTAGGGCACAATTGATTAGTGTCCAATATCTAGGAGTGTACACAGTGCTTGAACAGTTTGGTAAACATATTTAGCCACACACTGCAAGATAAGATAGATGAGAGGAACTCATAGTTGGAAAGATTTTGCCCAAAATGAGTGAATTTGTACTGATATTCTATTCATTAATACAACATGAATAGTGTACCGTGAACAGAAATACATTTAAAGAGATACCGGCTTTAGCGGGCACTCCAAAGTTTAAAGTATCAATTGTAGTTTATGAATCTAAAAAGACTGCTAGGTTACATTCATTGTTTATCCATGTGGCTGGAGACTGCCTTTATTGTATATCCACAATTTCTCTTTACGGTAGAGAATTCTATCAAAGTCTCCTCTTCTTGGAGGTAAGTTAAGCCTCTACAATGTAAGTCCATCTGGGACACCATTATGATATTTGAGAAAATGTAAGGATAGCGGACGATCGTCATCTTTTTTGGTGATACTTTTTTCAGATAAACACATTTTTAATTGAGGAGGAAGGAACTTACTCAATCTCCCGGAACCAAACTCCCAGGTCGCTAAATGTTCAGGTCATCTATTGACGTTGCACACCGTACCCTCCGGCCGGAGGAACCTGCAAATACGCCAGCACTGTAATGAAAGTGAGCCCCGGGATTACTAGAATGGTAGATTTCTGACAGATGGTAAGAGCTGAGTAAGAAGCGGGTTTATAGTAAACTTGATACCGTGATCTGTATGAAATTTTATCGGCTGTACCAACTTATGGTACGTTCCGATGTCTGTAGCCCACGCAGCTATTACTGCCCGACACAGTTAGATTCAACCATATGCCAACAGAACAATCTTGCTGTCATCACCAGCAGCGTTTTTTAATGCTATCCTTGCTGATGTCCATTACTGAATTATAGGTTAACCTACTCCATCCATGTGAATTACATCCTAATGAACTGTCGGCATAACCCTATTGGAATCATATTCCGGATTACAGTTTCAGTCTGTAGCCATATTACCACTGTTTCAGTCCTATGACATCCATGATTATGCCCCAGCTTTTTGGCCTGTCCCCATAGGTATTAGACATGTGCACACTGAAATATTTTGTTTCGTAATTTTGTTTTCGGCCGAAAAATAAATTTATTTAGTTACTCCCGAAATTTGTTTTTATTTATTTTGTTTTTTGTTAAAAAAATGCATTCATCCGAAAATCCACATAAGGTCGAATCTTTCATTGAAGGCTTATGGTGTCTGTCGAATGTTCTAAGAACAAAAAAAAAGGATTCGACAGAGTCTTTAAAAAAATAAATAAATTTGACTCTTCATGTCTCTCTATGTCGAATCTTCATGTGTCTCTATGTCGAATCTGTCATTGAAGGCTTATGGTGTCTGTTGAATGTTCTAAGAAAAAAAAAAAAGAAGATGCGACAGAATCTTTAAAAAAAAAAAATTGACTCTTCATGTCTCTTTATGTCGAATCTTCATGTCTCTCTATGTCAAATCTGTTCTCTCTATGTCAAATCTTTTCTCTCTATGTCAACTCTTCTTCATGTCTCTATAATGTCGAATCTTTTCTCTCTATGTTGAATCTTTTCTCTTTATGTAATAATATTGGACTAATAGAGTTAAGGTTAGGCACATTCGACCGTAACATAAACGAAAATAAAGCATTTGTTTATGTCGGATCTTTCAGTTTTTGTTTCCTGTGCTTTCGTTATCGTTTGTTAAAACGATAACGAAAATACCTGAAATTTCGGACGAAAATGCATTCGGACGAAAATGAATGCACATGTCTAATAGGTATATGTATGCGAGTAGTGTGCATAGTTGTGGTGGCCACCTGTCCTTTTTAGACTAACGTCAAATTGTATTAGTGCTGTGGAGACACTGGCACCTCTGTGTGTAATTAAATGTGTTTTTTTTTTATGTGGGTAACTTATAAATAAATTTGCAGTCCTAATCCGTATTCCTCTCTGACTATTTTTTTTTAAACTTCTTGTTTCTCCCCCCTTTTTTGATATGTTGTAATAATTTAGAGGAATTGAGGTAGTAGTGTTGATTTCTATAGGCTACTACCAAATCGGATACACTGACTTGGTTAGTGTGGCCCATGGAGGATTGCATATGTTGCCTACCTCTGTGACTGCATTGGATGAGTCATTAATACCTATTTTTCTGAAATTTATCTTTGCCCATCAACACTTATGCCTTGTACACATGATCGGAATTTCCGATGAAAAAAGTCAGACGGATTTTTTTCATCGGATATTTTCCGACCGTGTGTGTGCCCCATCGGATTTTTTCCATCGGAAATTCTGACAGACTTAGAAAGAGAACATGTTTTTCTGATAAAAAAAATCTCTATCGAAAATTCCGATCGTCTGTGTGGAACTCTGACGGAGAATAAATTACGAGATGGGAGCGCTCGAACTGGTAAAACTAGCGTTCGTAATGGAGATAGCACATTCGTCATGCTGCAAATTATTGCATCGTTTAATGCATCGCATTATTTTCTTCTTTCTAATGCTACAATAAAGAAGTTGTTTTGCTGCTGATATTCTGACAAACGTATTTCTTTATTGTTTCTTGTGATCTCATGAATATTCTTATTTGATTTTAAAGCTAGATCTCCATAATAATGGTTTATTTTTATTTTTTTGTGATTTTAACCACTTAACCACTTAAAGACCCGCGTATTGTAAATGTACGTCCTCTTTTTAAACATAGATATCTCAGTAACGGCAGCAGCTGCTGCCACAACTGAGATATCCATGTTTTCAGCGGGCGGCCGTGTAAACGATAACGGCGGTCTCCACGGCGGATTCGCCGCGAGATCGCCGTTATCGGTGGCGGGAGAGGGGCCCCCCCTCCCGCCGCTTTTCCGCGCCCTCCGCCGCTTACCGGAGCCGTCGGTAGCGGCGGAGGAGATCCGATGCTGCCGCCTGGAGAGTGAGGACTTGAGTGAGGGCAAGATGGCCCCCACCCGTCCTCATAGCTCTGCTGGGCGGAAGTGACGTCAAAACGTCAGTCCCGCCCAGCCTCTTAAAGAGACAATTTTTTTTTTGTCATTTTTTTAAATGACAAATTTTCCTTTTACGGTGTGACAAAAAGTATTGCGATGACCGCCATTTTATTCTCTAGGGTGTTAGAAAAAAAAATATATAATGTTTGGGGGTTTTAAGTAATTTTCTAGCAGAAAAAACTGTTTTAGTCTTGCAAACACCAAATCTGAAAAACACCTAAGGTCTTTAAGTGGTTAAGGACCGCCTAACGCCGATATACGTCGGCAGAATGGCACAGCTGATTGTATAATGCCTAGCCGTGGGTCGCAGGCACGTGACCTCGGCCGCGGGACTCCGCAGAACCCAATCGCCGCCGGAGTCCCGCGATCGGTCCCCGGAGCTGAAGAACGGGGACAGCTGTGTGTGAACACAGCTTCCCCGTTCTTCACTGTGCGGCGTCATCGATCGTGTGATCCCTTTTATAGGGAGACACAATCGATGAAGTCACACCTACAGCCACACCCCCTACAGTTGTAAACACACTTGAGGTCACACATAACCCCATCAGCGCCCCCTGTGGTTACCTCCCAAACTGCAATTGTAATTTTCACAATAAACAATGCATTTTAAATGCATTTTAAATGCATTTTTTGCTGTGAAAATGACAATGGTCCCAAAAATGTGTCAAAATTGTCCGAAGTGTCCGCCATAATGTCGCAGTCACGAAAAAAAACCCTGTTCGCCGCCATTAGTAGGGAAAAATAATTAATAAAAATGCAATAAAACTATCCCCTATTTTGTAAACGCTATGGTCCGGATTCACGTAGAATGGTGTATCTTTGTGCGGGCGTAACGTATCCTATTTACGTTATGCCTCCGCAACTTTTACAGGCAAGTGCCGTATTCTCAAACGAAAGTTGCGGCGGCGCAGCGTAAATAGGCCGGCGTAAGCCCACCTAATTCAAATGTGGTAAATGTGGGCGTGTGTTATGTAAATTTTATGTGACCCCACGTAAATGACGCTTTTTACGAACGGCGCATGCGCCATCCGTGAAAGTATCCCAGTGCGCATGCGCCAAATTAACCCGCAAGAAGCCAATGCTTTCAACGTGAACATAAATGACGCCCAGCCCTATTCGCGAACGACTTACGCAAACGACGTAAAATTTTCAAAATTAGACGCGGGAACGACGTCCATACTTAAAGCGGGAGTTCACCCAAAAATCAACTTTCTGCAGTTAGATCCAGCATACTGCTGACATCTGCAGTATGCTGGTCTTTTTTTATTTTATTTTGGTACTTATCGTTATAGCAGTAATTCTTCTATGCTTCCGAGCGGGGATTACTTCCTGGTATGTCCCTTCAAGACAAGCAAGTTGATTGACAGCCTTTGATAGTGCGTCACGGCTTCCGAAGATACACGAGTGACGCTCGGCAATTTACGGCGCCTGCGCAGTCAGCTCTACACGGCAGGCGCAGGCGCCGTAAACAGCCAAGTGTCATCTCGGCTGTTTTCGGAAGCCGTGACGCGCTATCGAAGGCCGTCAATCAACTTGCTTGCCTTCGGGAACGCCCATTCCCCGAAGGATTCCCCCGCTCGGAGCCATAGAAAAAATACTGCTATAACGATAAGTACCAAGAAAATAAAAAAAAGACCAGCATACTGCAGATGTCAGCAGTATGCTGGATATAACTGCAGAAAGTTGATTTTTGGGTGAACTCCCGCTTTAACATTGGTATGCCTCATGTACGCCTCATATAGCAGGGGTAACTTTACGCCGGGAAAAGCCTAACGTAAACGGCGTATCTGTACTGCGTCGGCCGGGCGTACGTTCGTGAATTCGCGTATCTAGCTGATTTACATATTTCTAGGCGTAAAACAGCGTACACGCCCCTAGCGGCCAGCATTAATATGCAGTTAAGATACGACGGCGTAAGAGACTTACGCCGGTCGGATCTAGTACAAATCTATGCGTAACTGATTCTAAGATTCAGGTGCATAGATACGACGGCTCAGACTGGAGATACGCCAGCGTAACTCGTACGAGAATCCGGGCCTATAAATTTTGCGCAAACCAATCAATAAACGCTTATTGCGATTTTTTTACCAAAAATTGGTAGAAGAATACGTATCAGCCTAAACTGAGGAAAAAAATCGTTTTTTTATATATTTTTGGGGGATATTTATTACAGCAACAAGTAAAAAATATTGCATTTTTTTTCAAAATTGTCGCTCTATTTTTGTTTATAGCGCAAAAAATAAAAACCGCAGAGGTGATCAAATACCACCAAAAGAAAGCTCTATTTGTGGGAAAAAAAGGACGCCAATGTTGTTTGGAACCCACGTCGCACGACCGCGCAATTGTCAGTTAAAGCAACGCAATGCCGAATCACATATTTTATTTTGGTCAAGTTGCCACAACAACATTATTTGTACCAAAAATTCTGAATTAACAAAATAGTAGTGCTAAAAAATAACTAAACGTTTCTAAATATTAAACAATACATTCGTGATACAGAAAATATTGTGAGGAATGCAGGAATATATAAATAAAGTGAAAAAATTGTATAAATATATATGTGAAAAAGCGTCCACATAGAAAATCCAAGGTGATAATATTCCAGGTGAAAACAATTAAAGTGTCCAAAGGAAAACAAATCTTCAAAAAATCTTCTTAATATGAGACCTTTCACCACACCAAAGTGCTCAGTGACTCCACACCCAGAAGAATTACGCTTACCAATGCGATATGCCTTGCATTCTCATGCTTGGCACAAACAGCAAAATATTTCTCCACATGAACTGACCAATTCCACCAGTGATTCTCACAAGCCGAATCGTTGTTCCACATGGAAGGTAAAGTGACTGAAATGGTGAAGTATATCAAACTTGTTTATTTAAAATCAGTAAAACAGCTTCACACATTGCACTCACATTTGATACAGCAAATCAAGGCACATCAATAGTGAACTAAGCAGCGGGTTCCTCACAGGTGATTATCTTGTTGCATTATGGTCACAGCGGACCTAAATAAAAACCGTCAGCCTCACCCCCTGCTCCGTTCGTCTCACTCATCACTTGTCACTTCAAAAGCACACTACACATGCGATGGTCGGTAATCGGACGCTTCCTTTGTTTGCCGTGTAACTTCTCCTAGATTAGTTTCGTCACTCTGGACTTCTTCACGCAGGGTTGGTTTACACGGACTCATAACTTCCCTTTTATCAATGGGCTGACCTCTGACACGCATCATGTTACGCCCACACGTTCGCCCGTCAGTCCAAATGTAAATCACACTCTGTTAATTACAAATGCTAATAAGTCCATCCACCTGTTTGTTCCAAAGAACCTGCATCACATTATGTCAGCTCTCAATGCGTGTCCCCATGACCACAATGCAACAAGTGTCTACAAACAGGAAATGGTAGCAATCCATCAATAATTTACAATCCAATTGATGGATTGCTACCATTTCCTGTTTGTAGACACTTGTTGCATTGTGGTCATGGGGACACGCATTGAGCGCTGACATAATGTGATGCAGGTTCTTTGGAACAGACAGGTGGATGGACTGATGAGACCTGAGTTAGATGAGTTATTTTTTAGCACTACTATTTTGTTCATTCAGAATTTTTGGTACACATTATTATTATTTAAGTAGCTGATTTTTTGAGGTTCGCACAGTCATTGGCGCAGTGGGGTGGAAGGAATTAGAAGGAGCGCCTATTATTCTTTTTTTTCACTATTTGTTTAGTACAACAACATTATTACCTTGTATTTTTTTACCTCAAGGTGGTTGGTTGGCGTTTCTTGTTAATTACACATTGTATTTATGAAAATGTACCTGCCTACTCACAAACAAACTGTCCTTTTTAAGAAAAACACATAGGCAAGTATTTTAAGTAAATAAAATATCTATTTATTCTGGTAACAAAATAAAGAGGAAAGGCAACGATAGCGAAATTGCTCGAATTTGCCAAGCCTTTGGACCCCAAGGCAGACATGAAGTGTATGGAAAAATAAAATAAGTATCTCGAGGAGTCCATATAATTGGGAACACAATTTCGTCCACAAATCCCAGAAATCAGGAGCAGCAGCAGAAAACATATATGTCCGCAGTCTGTGGTACTACAACAGACTGCGTCTTCTGGCAGATCAGACTGAAGCCATGGAATAACTTTATTTTTTCCCTGCAGCGTTCCCTCAACGCTTCCCTGCAGTGGTCCCTCCATGCTTCCCTGCAACATTTTCTCCACAGCTCCCTGCACGCTTCCTTGCAGGCTGTGGCTTTGGTGGTGAACTAGTGGCAGGAGGAGGAGGAGAAGGATGGGCGAGATCACATAGATGGGTGGTCTCTGTCAGCTGGCCCCTTACCGCCTTCTGAAGGGTCAGAGAAATAATCCCCTCACAGAGGATGAGTTGGCCCTCCTCCACTTTTTGTAACCTGGTGGCCACATAGCAGCCATAGGCCTCTTAAGCATCGGGGAGCTCTGAGGACCCCAATTACCTCAATTGCCTAATGAAGACTCACCTTCCTGGGCATTTTGGCTGCCACTGGGCCCGGCCACCTGCTGGCTGTCATTGGCCCTGGCCACCTCCTGGCTGACACTCACTCCTGGCTGCCACATTCCAGAGCCTCGTCCTGGCTGATGTCATCCTGTGTATGAAAAAGGGACATAGTTTTAGTTTTTTGTTCATCAATCACACACAATTTTCAGCTCATGACTGTTTCAAATTGAATGTTAATAAATAGAAAAGACTCTCATTCTGACCACAGCTGTTTTTATTCTTGTCCCAATCATTTCTGGCCACTACTTTCTATTGATAGGTAAAACACTTTTTGATTAATCATTAATTTGTCAATAATAACATCTAGTTCCCAACAATAATTCTAGGACAATAAATACTGTATTTATTGGCGTATAACACTATACCACTTTTTTACCCCGAAAATAGAGGGTAAACTGTGCCTGCATGTTATATGCAGGGGACTGTGGAAAGAATATAACACGCTTGTGCGTGTTATATGCCGATAAATAAGGGTATGTATAAACATACTATACCTGGCTCCAGATGTTCAGATCCGGATCATCCAGGATGTCCTGGCCAGGTTTCTCCTCATAACCCTCTGCTGAGGTGTAGGGAAGGGTGGAGGGAAGGCTGGAGGTAGGCTATAGTGATTCCCTGGCTTCAAGTTGGTCATCCAGAAAACACAGTCTATTGAAGTACCATAGGCTGGGGACATAAACTTTTGCTGCTGCTACTCCTGATTTCTGGGATTTGAGGATTTTATTGTACTAAATATTTCTCAAGTTGTTTATTTTATTAATCACCATCTCCATGTCTGCCTTGGGGATCCATGTCTGGACAAATTCAAACAACTTCTCCATCGTTGCCCTTCTTACTGCTCGGTTATGGTAAAAATCATGCTTTAGCTCCCATAACTTATGCATCTCCCTGTACTTATCAATAAATGCTGTCAGGATTTCTGGGTCCTTAAATGCCTGCATATTTTCTAAAAAATAAAACACAAGACAAAAACACTAGGTCAGCCTAAACTGTCATAATTTTATCCCAATATAGGCCTCAATCTTGAAGCAGTATATGCCACTGATGCCCCAAGTTTAAATTTTACCTTCGTTAGGACACTCGTAACTTCCGTTCCTCCATCCTCCGCACACAGAGCGTAGTTACAACACATGCGTGTTAGCTTTATATACACTGCGCATGCGTGAAATTCCGCTCACGTCGCCCGCCCCTGACGTTAATTCTAGTATATTCCCTGCCCCTTCTCTTTCTGCACGCAGAAAGTGGCTGCATTTTTGGCCACGCTTGATACTCTTCAGACACATGTTGCAAATTGCAACGTGCGATCTGCTGCACATGTGTCAAAAAAGGCCCACACCAAAGAACTTTTAGAAAAACGTGCAGAGTCAGCAGCGCCCTGCACATGCGGAACTCTGCGGTGTGATACAGTCAGTTGGATACCCTTAAGCTGGCCCCTGGAGGGCACCCTGCCTCGTTGGAGATGTGCCTCTTCCTCCTCTCTCCTATCAGGCACCCTTGTAGAGTCAGTGACCTCATCATCCCCTCCATCCTCGTCACTGGAGCAAACCTGGCAGTATGCTGCAACTGGGGGAACATGACTGCCAGTTTGTTGTCCTTCTTGGGCACCCCCTCTCTCTGGGCTCACGTTACTGACTTCCTCAAGCTGGGTACCATCATCAGAGCCTTCAAAACGCTGTTCATCCTCCTGCAGCATGTAATCAACACTGTGGTCGAACAGTTCAGGGGACTCCTCCGTACATTATGGTGTGGCTAGGGAAGGAGTAACTGATAACCTGGAGCCGATGGAATAGGCCGCTTTGGCACCTGCATTGGCAGCCAAGGTACTCTGAGCCTGGGTGACAGAGGATGAGGAGGATGAGGAAGGCTTGATCATCCACTCTACCAACTCTTCTGCATGTTGTGGCTCAACACGGCCAGCTGCTGAAAAAAAAGACAAGCGTGCCCCACGGCCACGTGCTGAGGATGCACCATGTCCATGACCAGCACTGTTGGCTGTAGATGCAGAGCCTGCTTGCCCTCTTTTATTGGCCTATGACCATCTGCCTGTCCTTGTTGGCCTTCCAGACATACTGTATTTGATGTATTTGTAATGTATTTGAATAGGTACACCAGGAATGGCCTGCAGTGAGATGTAGCTGCAAAAAGATGGGATGTATATATATATATATATATATATATATATATATATATATATATATATATACTGAATATACTGCAGCTAACTGAATTAACTGTCTCTCTGTAGTATATTAGGAAGAGCACAACAGGAACACTGTGCAGTGAGATCTAGCTGCACAGGATACAGTATAATGACTGAGTGTACTGCAGCTACGGGAATCAACTGCCTGCCCGTAGTTAATTAGGACGAGAACAACAGGAACATTCTGCAGTAATCTAGCTATACAGTATACTGACAGCTCTGTATCAAAGACAAGGAGGGGGAGGGAAGGAAGTGCTAGCTAAGTGTAGAGGTTAACATTTATTTAATTCACAAGGATAAAAAAACACTTTACAAGATGTAAGCAGATATCAGGCTCAACAAAGCATTGAGGAGAGGACATACTGCCCTGGTCCATCCTTTGGGTGGTATCGAGCCATCCACAGGGTTTGTGGGGATCAGATTTAGGTCCTCTGGGCATCCTGTGGCCACCAGGACATGGACCAGCGTTTAACGCAGGTGGAAATGACATCATCGGATGGACAGGAATGGCTGGGCAGACAGGCTCCAGCTCTACTCTTCTACAGACCAGCAGTCAGGTGCAAGGCTTCATCCATTTAAGGCCCTAGAATGCACTGTGAATTGCGCAGTGCATTGTGGGGTGCTCAGCAGGTTAACAACCCGCAAAGCTACAGTACCCGCAAATTTGGATGTTCGCTGAACAGAAAAACTGGCAATGTTCAGGTCGAAATTTTTCTTGGCTCAAACTGTTCGCCCAACACTAATTAACCACTTAAGGACCGGACCAATATGCTGCTAAATGACCCAAGGGTTTTTTACAATTCGGCACTGCGTCGCTTTAACAAACAATTGCGCGGTCGTGCGACGCGACTCCCAAACAAAATTGGCGTCCTTTTTTCCCCACAAATAGAGCTTTCTTTTGGTGGTATTTGATCACCTCTGCGGTTTTTATTTTTTGCGCTATAAACAAAAATAGAGCGACAATTTTGAAAAAAATGCAATATTTTTTACTTTTTGCTATAATAAATATCCCCCAAAAACATATATACATTTTTTTCCTCAGATTAGGCCGATACGTATTCTTCTACCTATTTTTTGTAAAAAAAAATCGCAATAAGCGTTTATCGATTGGTTTGCGCAAAATGTATAGCGTTTACAAAATAGGGGATAGTTGTTTTTTTTTTTACTACTAATGGCGGCGATCAGCGATTTTTTTTCGTGACTGCGACATTATGGCGGACACTTCGGACAATTTTGACACATTTTTGGGACCATTGTCATTTTCACAGCAAAAAATGCATTTAAATTGCATTGTTTATTGTGAAAATGACAGTTGCAGTTTGGGAGTTAACCACAGGGGGCGCTGTAGGAGTTAGGGTTCACCTAGTGTGTTTTTACAACTGTAGGGGGTGTGGCTGTAGGTCTGACGTCATCGATCGAGTCTCCCTATAAAAGGGATCACTCGATTGATGCAGCCGCCACAGTGAAGCATGGGGAAGCCGTGGTTTACTTACTGCTCTCCCCATTCTTCCGCTCTGTTTCTAGCCGTGCCCTCATCCCGGATTGCTCCTGAAGCCACGGGAACCGCAGCATGTACCGGGGTGGCTCCCGATCGGACCCCCGACCCACGTCTAGGCAGGGACGTACAGGTACGCCAATGTGCCTGTCCGTGCCATTCTGACGACGTAAATGTACATACGGCGGTCCGGAAGTGGTTAAGATAGACATATCCACTACCTACACTGCACCTTTAAACAAAATGTTATGCCTCGCACACACAACCATTTTTCTCGGCAGGAAAATAAACAATGTTTTTCCAGACGTGATCCATTTCAGCCTGACTTGCATACACATGCAAAAAAATGTCCGACCAAGAGCGGTGATGTACAACACGTAGGATGGGACCTTAAAGGGGAAGTTCCTTTCAAATGGAGCCACTCTTTGGGCTGCTTTGGGCTGCATACTTGATTCTGAGCATGCACGTTTTTTTCCCCTCGGAAATACATACACACAACCGTTTTTGGCGACGAGAAAAAGACTGACGAGAAACACGACGAGAAAAAGAGAGCTGGTTTCAATTTTTTTTGCGTGTGTTTTTTTTGTCAAGAAAACTGCTAGGGAGCATACACAGGACTGGTTTTCATGACCAATATAAAAAATGGTTTTCTTGTCATGAAAACCGGTCGTGTGTACAAGGCATAAGGCTTAGCTTTAACACAATTTTGTCTAATACTGGAAAGGTATTGACAATTATTCATTTACCACATCTCAAAAGTCATTGTTGCATAGTTCCTGTAATTCTGGATTTGATGAGTCTGAACACACAAAACACTCATAGCAAGAATACAACCAACAGGAAAAGGAATGGTGTGGGAAGATAAAAGCCTTTTCAATGTTTTGAATGATGATATTGTACATTTATGTGAGCATACAAACACCAGCTGTGCTGGTGAGCAATCAATGTTATGATAGTCTCTGCAGAAACGTAGAGCTTTCTGAAAGTGCAGTTTGATCTTTAAATTGTCCAGCTGAATGTGTAGCTTTCTTATTTTATTGAAAAGAATGGTTGCCTGAAAGAGATGTCATATTTTGCACAAAATGATATGTGAACCTTTAACTTTTTATAGTTACAAGCATGATTTTTACACAGTGTTTTGGCCTCCAAAACAGGACATGGGGCATACGTTTTTGTATTGCAATTTTTGAGCATTGATCTACGGAACCCCTCTAACCTCTCTCTAATCTAAGGACGCACACACACATATATATATATATATATATATATATATATATATATATATATATATATATATATATTGTACAGGACACCAGGGGTGGGTCCTGGACGGGTGCTATACGGCACCACTGTTTGGACTATGGTCCATTTAAATAGAGGTAGAAGGTTCAGGGGGTCACCCAAAAGTGGGTGAAAAGTTCCAGGCAGGCGCTAATTCAGAGAGGACTGGCTCGCAGTCTTCTCTATCTTAATAAAGTAGTTGGGGCCTGGAATTTTGGAGGCTCCAAAGTGTTATTTGGGTGGGATGGAGCCTCCACTCCTAAACCCTGGAAGCCAGCGCACAAGGGGTTAAAATCTCACAGACAACCACCCATTAAAGCAGGAAGTGATGCTGGAGGGAATGAGTGAGTTGGGAGAGTGCACCTGTGAGGACAAGATGGAAGTCTGCTAGCTGCTCAGAGAGGATTTCTGAGTAGTTTGGAAGTGAAGCTGTGTCTGCAGGGAAGGTCTGGAGGACTTCTTACTAAAAACGTATGTGCCTTTCTTTTGGTTGTTTTTCTGAAGAAAGACTTTTTCCTAATTTATGCTGGAAACAAGCAGGACTTTTGTTGTGACGTTTTGGATGCTGAAGAAAAGCTTTATTTTGTTTTGTTTGGTCACCAATAAAGACCCTTTGCTTTACTGACACGGTTTTACGCACTTGTCTCGCGGAGCTTAAGAACCCCCAAAGTTTACAATTGGTGTCGAATGCGGGCAAAGTGCATTTGCAGGCGCAAAAACCGTTAAAAAACTGACATTTAAAGAGACAGTGTACCTATGGCATGTCTTGGGTGAAGTCAGCCCAGGCGTTACAAACAGCAGACAAAGGCATGGAGGAGGTCGTTAAGGCTTTGGCACAAGCCACTGTGACCCAGCAGCAAGCCACTGTGACCCAGCAGCAAGCCATTGTGGCCCAGCAGCAAGCGTCAGCAGAGTCAAACCGTCGCCATGAGGAAGCGATGGCTCAACAGCAGCAGGCCCTGGCACAGGCTATAGCTGCGCAGCAGGAAAATACACGGCTGCTATCCGCCCAGTTTACGGCCCAGCAGGAGTCCACTCAAGCACAGGTGGCTGCCTTGCAGGAGGCCGTACAGCAGCTGGCTCAGGGACAAGCGCAAGCGGTCGTTGCGTAAGCAACCCAGTGTCTGTTAGAGCCAGCATTTTTTGCAGAAACTAACACCCAGCGATGACGTGGAAGCCTTTCTTACCACCTTTGAAAGGATAGCAGAGAGAGAAGCGTGGCCCCGGGGACCAATGGGCCGGCATTATATCGCCTTTTCTCACTTGTGACCCCGCAAAAGGCCTATTTTGACCTCCCAGCTGAGCACATCAAAGAACTATGAACGTCTAAAAGCTGAAATCCTGGCCCGCCTGGGGAGTGACCACAGCTGTCCGGGCTCAGAGGGTGCATCGCTGGCGTACAAATCGGACCAACCACCCAGGTCCCAGATGCATGAACTAATTCAGTTAGTTAAAAAATGGCTGCAGCCAGAAAAGTTGTCAGGTCCACAAATGGTGGAACGAGTGGTAATGGACCGGTACCTACGGTCCCTACAAGATGACCTACAGCGCTGGGTAAGCCATGGAAACCCTCTAATGCTGACCAGCTGATCGAGCTGGTTGAACGGTATACCGTGGTGGAGGACCTGCTTGGGCCTGCCAAGCGTCGAGAACCCACGCCAAGGACACCCAGACCAGCCACCAACCTGAGGAGAGAAGCCTTGCCAGATGTTGGCGTCCGCAGGTTTACACCATCTGCCCTAGAACCACGGAGGTCGGTTCCTGTACCAAAGATGGGAGACATACAATGTGGCGATGTCGGTCCTGGGGGCATACCCGGGCACAATGCCCACTGCAGGAGGAGCCTATGGAGTGCGGAACTGGTCGGAGAAGCTCCTTCTATGTGCGAAGTGTGTGTACCACTCATCTTGACCTGGCTGCAGGACGGTTTGAGTGTGAAGTGTGGGTGAACCACCTTCCTGCCAGGGGCCCTACTGGACTCCGGTAGCATGGTAACATTAGTACATGCCAGGATACTTGGGAGGCTTAGACCAGTGACTAAAACTCTTCGGGTGGTATGCATTCATGGGGATACCAAGGAGTACCCCTTGGTTCCGGTGACTGTTTTCTTATGGCCATGCCTCAGTTACACAGGAGGTCGGGGTGGTAAACAGTTTAATTCATGACATCATAGTGGGGCGGGACTGTCCACTATTTCTGGAACTATGGAACGAGGTGCAAATGGCACCACCAGGGGAACTGGGGGGCACTGGGCCTGGAAGGGACAGGGTCCGAGGGGTCCGGAGCTGAAATACACCCCCTCTCATATAGAAATACCTACCATTGATAATGAAGTCGCAGGGAATGCCTAATGTGGAGGATAATGCCCCTGACCCAGGTCTTAAACCCGGGTTGATCTCTGAGGTGGGGGAGGTCTTCCCATTAACAAGTCATGCTGGGGGAGGATGACGAGGAGCTCTCCCCGGTTGAGGAGGATGAAGGGGAAACCTCCTCAAGGGCCAGTACATCCAGATCTAGACGTGTCCCAGAGGTGCATTTGGTACCCGCCCAATTAACGGGACCCTGCCTTGTCAATGCTCGAGAGCAGGTTCTGTTGTTGATGGGGTCCCACAAATGCCAGATGCAGACCAGAGGTTCCCTCACTTTGCGTTGAAGGGGACTTACTGTATCGAGTGGCTGAGAGCCGAGGGGAAACTATAGAGCAGTTGCGGGTTCCCCAACCGTATAGGCGGATGCTCCTCGATCTAGCCCACAAACGATGCACTGGGAGGACTACCCTGGGGGCGGAGGAAAAACAGAGGCCAAGGGGATAAACGGACCGGTTTACTGGCACAGGGTTGAAGGCCTGAGGTTAAAAGATACTGTGCGTCTTGTCCCATTTGCCAGTTAAACCGCCCCAGGTGCCACTCTAAGAAACCCTCTGGTGCCCTTGCCGATTATCGACGTCCCGTTTGAACGGATCGCTATGGATCTGGTGGGACCCCTGGTAAAGTCGCGGCACGGGGC